>NC_051847.1:87701633-87760056 GCF_002237135.1 Teleopsis dalmanni | reverse complement strand
TCCCACAGCAGTTATCCATTCAAGTACTTACAGTAAAATATATCGTATATATATGTATACGTATATATATACGTATACGTATATATATGTATATATGTGTATATAAAATCAATTTAATTTTTAAAAGTTTTGTGTCAATTTTTGATTTTTACAGATTTCTTCATGGAACTCCCCTGATTGCGAAAGGAAAAGTGTTACAGACTTTTCACTTTCTGATACCGAAAAACTTTTTGTAATTTTACGAAATTATTTTCTTATAAAGGAGAGAAATTATTTACCAAAAAATAAATAAATAAATAAAAATACTAAAGTTGAAAGGTAAAAGTTTAGCAAACTTTTTGTTAACAAATCAATTTCGCCTTGAATCGAACTGTAACTTCTGCGAAATTGGCTGTTCCAAAGTGCGAATTTCATATTTCAATCTATCTTTCATATCCCCAAAATGTTCGCATGCGGATACTTTTATGTATTTATTGCTATGTTAGAAGAGGTAACTTTGATTTCTATGTTTCGTATGAGTAACTTTCAAAGTACATATCACAAATACTTACATACATATGGCATATACGTATGTAGAGGAATAAATATATTCAGAAGTTAAGCAAAATAATTGAAGTAAATAACTTCGAAAGTTGGAGGATTTCTCGTTTCTATGCAATTTTTGTTTTCTTTTTTTTTTGCTGGTTCTTATAGTCTTTTCTTTTGATTTTTGCCTCAAGCAAACATGGATTGTTTGCTTGCCACAGCAAATACATTACTATTCACCTTAATTAATAGTGTGGCAACTCCGTACTGGGCCACTTAGACTGCAGTTCTATTCAATTGCCTTTCATTTTTCTTAAGGTCTTTTTTCGCAAACTCTGTTGAAGTCTGCTGATAAGTTTTGAAAGGCGATTTTTCAAATTGTTTGCACGAACTTCCTCAGAAACATTAGAATGGGTAATTGCATAACACAATTAATACTACCGACCAAAATCGATCAATGGAAAAGAAGAGGAAGTTATTTGAATTTGATTTTATATTTTACAAAGAGTTTTTAAATAATTAATTACAGATAATTTTTGTATTAATTATTTTATAGGTTAAAGTATTTAATAAAAAATTAATTTATTGTACTACATGACATATAGTTAGCACTCTTATCAAAAAACTATATATATTTTTGGAATATATGTATGTTTAAATAATCGGGTATAAAATTGAATGACAATTTCACATTTATTTCAGTAGTTAAAGTAGTTCTAGTGACGTTACACATTTGTTATTGTTAACACAATACAATTTGATGTATTAAATATACATTCGTTTGCTATGGTAAAAAATATCGTTCAAGTTAAAATTTGACTTAAGAAGTGTCATCCGAATTCTGCTCCATCGAAAGCAACCGTAGAACGTTGGATTTTATACTTTATATGTGAACACCTCTGAACACCGAAATGAGGCAGTTACACTGGACAACGTCAAATAAGTCCACCAAATTGTTTTGGGAACCGTAAAGGACATCATTGTAGGATATCATTAATACTCTATATATATCAAGAGAACATATGAGATTTATTTTACAACAAAATTTGTCCATGAGAAAGTAGACGCGTTTGCTCACAGTTCATTGAATACACCAAAGTGACAATTCAGAGAGCTTTTTGGAACAATTTTAACAAAATCAAACTAAAATTTGCGCCGATATGTGACAATGGATAAAACATAGATCCACAATTTTAAATCGACAGACAACTGAGTGAACAGGACCGTTGAAAGTCGTTGAAAGACATTGAAAGCCCTAAAAAACGATCAAAGCGACGAGATTACAAAGAAGCAGCAAGTAGAAATAAAATTTCATGTACAAATTAATGCAGCCTTTGTAATACCCTGAAAGAATTTATTAACTGCGAGGTTTCTTCAAAACCACTCTTTACATCTTGACTAAATTATTGTTTATCACTTCATCAGACTAAGCAATAATTGACCTCAGATCTGCATACCTCCCCGAAGAGCCTGTAACTCCTCGGGGAGGTATCCTGATAACGCGGTGTTGGTAAGTATTATTATTATAGTATTATAGTATTATTAAATAAGACGTTTAATATATCATAACGCCTTGTATTTGTTTTCTTATAACGTCTGAAAACGTCTGTATCAGAGAACTGCAACCTCATAAAAAACCAAATATAAATGAGTATAAATTTATGCATCATAAATGATAATGATGAATGATGCATAAATCACTTGCATCATCTTGGTAATGAGTGTAAGTGTTTATCGGTATCATATGAAAGTATAAATCATTATAACTGCTGTCAACTATATATATATTTGCCAGGTGGAATCGAGTATACAAAAAAGAGAGTCACAATGCCTATAAGTGAAATACAGCGAATGATTCGAGTATGGCTAGAGAGTTGAGTATTCATTGCAATTGTATGCTTTGTATTAATCAGTTCGGATGTTTCTTGTTTTAAATACTAGCAAAGTTTTGTCAAAAGCTTTAATAAATTTCCTTATTTCTTGCTTGTATGCTATTTTTATTTCGATAAAGATGATCCCGATAAAGATGACATGTTTTTGGAAAAGAACTTCAGTTTGGATAACTTTAACACTGATATAACCCCAAAGTTATGCACCATATGTCCAAATAAGTTTGATCATAAGATGTACAATACCAGGTTGTAGAATGGAATGATTGTCTATATTACAGATTTAGAAATTTCTCTTGAGATTCCTCTTTTTTATTGTTGACTTGTTCTTTAGATTGTAACTTTATATCAAGTGTCATGTCTAAGTAATTTGTAATGTCTTAATATAAAATATAATTTTCAAGGATGCGAAAAATAAGATGAATAGTTTAGTGAATAGTTATTAAGTTGTTGTGTTAATTCCACTTTAGTACTTAAGACTATAATCATTGACGTAGCATCTGGTACGCATCTAGATATTACGGAGGCTATCTTTCAGTATTAACAGTTGGCTTAAATTTAAATATATCTATATTTGTTGTAAATTCATTTTGACTATTTAAGTCTATAAAAATTTCTAATTAAATTTCGAAAATTATCTGAAGGCCTCCTCGAAGTATATTTCTGACTATGGGCCTGACTATGATCTGTAAAAGTAGCTTTGACTGAGTTTGTTGGTGTATGTATTTTAAAATCAAAGAAAATTTTATCAAAGTACAAAAAAACTTTAGTCAATTCGTTATTAAGTTCTCCCACTTTTATATGTGTTATAAATAAACACAGAAGTACTTTCCTTTTAATACATAGACTTATAGTATTATTGAGGACAAAAACTTTCTTTATTTTTGTGGGTACTTAAATGCTAAACCAACAGAAAAGATAAATATTTTGTATCAGCGCAATTAATTAAGGTCAGCAAAACGTGTCGACATATTTTGAGTAAAATTAATTATAAAAATAAAATGTATATTTTAAAGGTGAAATTACACAAAATAAATTAAACGAGAATTTATTTTAACAAAAATATTCCCACAAAAAATCTTAAAAAGGTTGAAGGAGGTGAACATAAATTACCACTGCTCCACTTTTCACAAAGAAACTAAAATGTGGAAATCTTTTTTTCCGTTAAACAAAACCCGGGAAAATGCTCGCGAAGACTGAAGAGTGAAGAAATAAGCGCAAAATAGAAATTGGGGCATGGTTAATTAAATGAAGTTTGTAATGAGTATTTCACTTTTTCTCTGGACACAAAATAATGCAAATGGAAACAATGGCTTGGAAAACAAAACTTTAATTTTAAAACAAAGGCTGGAGAACAAAGAAACTCGAATAAATAAAAATTAATTTCAAAAGTTCTTCAAGAAAAACAGAGTGCTTTTGTGCTAAATTGTTGAAAAGGTAATAGATGATTTAGACTTTAATATGTGTAGACTTTCTATTAAGTTTTACCAAGAAATTATATTTCAATGTGATAGGAAAAATTTATAGAAGAGTTTTTTCTTCTTAAAATAGCATTAAATATTCTCTATATAAATGGTTGAAGCTGAAGGTACGTACATAGAGAAAAAATTTAAAATTTTCTTTTGTAATTCAGGTTAAATCAAAAACAAAAATGGAAGATTGGTATTTGAAATGAACTACAAATATTGCTTGAATATGATGCTTATGAATTAAATTTTTAATTCATTCATCAATGCTATACCCTTAGGCAGCATTATTTAAAAGACGATGACTCTGGAATATTTATTATGAAGTCATGAAAATAAAAATATTTTTAATGTAATAAAAAGTAGATATGCATGTTATCGCACGCTCTCACTTTGTAGGGTTAAGTATAAAACATAAAGTAATTTTGTAAGAGAAAATATAGAGAATAAGTTAGAATTTAAATTATGATCTGAGCAAGCTTTGAGTGAAAAGCTTTATTTGTAAGCTCAGAATATTTGAATATAAAAGTAGGAGCATTGCTCACTTAGATTAGATTCATGTACGGTTACGATACGATTCAATGTAAATGCTATTGATTAAATAAAATATTTTTTAAAATATAACCGGACTTATAATCTCATTAATTGGCGCCCGAGCAGGGACCTTGAAAAAAGTGTTATACGTAAAGTGATCAAAGTGCTATTTGAATAAAACATTTGGTGGATTATAAAGTGAATAACAAAGTGGTGAAAAATTAAAAGTAACCCAAAAAATTATTAAATCACAAAAAAAGCCAAATTCAATAATAAAGAATCGCGCGGTCACAAACACTAATTTCAAGACATTAAAATAATTTAGTAAGAAAGTGACTTCCAATAATCAGCCGCTTCAAAAAAATTATTTATCTGCTGCCAACTGGAGCTGAAAAAAAGGATTCCTGGACAGCAAAGAACCCAACCATCAACAATCAAGTATCCTCATCATCAGGAGAAACGTGAGTTAGGTTTAACAAAAAAATTAATTTTTGTATGAATAGAATCAAATTATTGTTATTATTTTTGAATTGCCATCGTGAAGTAAAAACGAACATAAAACTTTATTGAAAAAAATCTTATTAAAAATATAAAATATTATATAATTGAATTTAAAATAAAAAAAACGAATTATATTAAAAAATTATTACTAAAAAATATTAAATATATTATTGAATTATATTAAAAAAATAAAATTTGAAAATATTATTTTTTTTTTCAAATACATTGAAATTAAAACTATATTGAAATTATATTGTTAACCACCCTTAAATCTGGAAGAACTAACAGGGAAATTTTCAAATATGACTACAAACGAGAACACTACTTTCACCTCAGACTTAGTAACGCGTCTTATAGCTGCTAATACAGCATCTTTAAAATTAGAAATTGACGGTCTTAAGAGACAAATACAGACATTAGTCGATGTCAATACCGTAACGGAATTTAAAACTGAAACAATAGACGAGACTATACGCTGTGACGAAACTTTAGATGTAATCAAAAGTCTCCCTCAATTTAACGGTAAAGACGGCTCTTACGTGAGCTGGCGCGAAGCCGCAAATAACTCTCTTAGTCTATACACCCGCGGTAGTAGAAAATACTTCGCCGCTTTAACCATTCTTCGAAATAAAATAACTGATGACGCTAATGACGTATTGACCAACCACGGTACAGTTTTGAATTTTGATGCAATAATCAGTAGATTAGACTTCGCTTACGCGGATAAGCGACCAATACATATAATCGAACAAGAAATAAGTGTCCTAAGACAAGGTTCAATGACAATTTTGGACTACTATAACGAAGTAAATAAAAAACTAACAATGCTAATAAATAAAACTATAATGACATACGGTAATAATAATCCTCTAACTGCAGAATTAAATAAAAAGCATCGTGAGAACGCTACACGAATATTTATAACAGGATTAAATCCTCCCTTATCTAACGTTTTATTTTCACTGTCTCCAGAAGACCTTCCTAATGCTTTAGCAAAAGCCCAAGAGTTGGAATCGAACCAACTACGTACTAATTTCGCAATTATGTTTAATAAAAATGCGAACTCAACCCAAGTAAATAAACATCAAAATAATCTGCGTTATCCCCAACGCCCTCAAATCCCAACTAATAACAATAAAAGTTATTTCCCGAAACCAGAACCAATGGAAGTAGATCCATCGATGAAAAATAATCAGGGACCAAGACCACAGTATCAACAACCAATACCACGGTATCAACAACCGAGATATCAAAACAATTTCTATAACCCCAATCCCATACGTACCCCATTTAATCAAAACTCATGGAAGCCAACTTTTAATCATCGCCAGAGATTCCCTAACTTCGTTCCCAATTCACAACCTAATCAAATGAGTCAGCCACAGAAACGCCCATTAGAGAGTGTACAGCAAAGTGCACAACCTGTAGTAAAAAACCAACGTATAAATAACATTCAAGAGAGTGCTTTTTTAGGCCAAGGCCCGGCCTCCCCTACATCTTCAGAACTAAACCTGGAGGCCAACGAGTCCGTATACTAATAGATACAGGAGCAACTAACTGCTATTGCCGACCAGGCATATTAACAAATAAACAAGAATTAGCAATTTATAAACGAGTAAAAACAATAAACGGATACACTATAATAAAATATTACTATGAAGCAGAAATTTTCGGAATTAAGACAAGATTTTATGAAATATCGAATTTAGAATGCGATATATTGATAGGAATTAATGTATTAAGCCGAGCTAACGTAACTATAGATTTTAAGAAACAAGTCCTAAAATATAAGGGACTTATGGAAAAATTTATAATGGATTCGAACGATACTGAAAAAACTTCAACCAAAATAACTCCACATTCTGTGAATAATACATACATAAAACGTAATAAAAAATTGAGTAATAATAATCAAAAAAATTGCAAGGTTAACAATAATACAAACACTAAAAGCAAAAACGCTGCAAAGCAGCAACCGAAAAAAAATCATGCAAAAAAAGCAAGCGAAGCTAAATTAAACAATATTGATGACGATGACTCAATCAAAAGCCTGAGACTAAATATCAAACGGCAAATTGAGAAAGGTCATGGCAATATCGATATGAATTTACCCTTTAGAACTGATGTTAAAGCGGAAATTAGAACTACTGTTGAAACTCCCATATGGAGTAAACAGTACCCTTATCCCTTGTCAGTAAATTCTTTTGTTAACAAAGAAATAAATAAAATGCTTCAAGAAGGTATAATCAGGACTAGTAAGAGTCCATATAATTCACCCATATGGGTTGTACCAAAAAAAGGTACAAATACAGATGGTACCCCTAAACTGCGCATGGTAATCGATTTTAAAAAAATCAACGAAAAAACGATCTCGGATAGATATCCTATCCCAGATACTAATGTAATTTTATCTAATTTGGGAAAGTCGAAGTACTTTTCAACAATTGATTTAGAATCTGGATTTCATCAGATATTGATGAAAGACGAAGATATCGAAAAAACCGCATTTTCCGTTAACAATGGAAAATACGAATATATACGAATGCCATTTGGTCTGAAGAATGCTCCAAGCATATTCCAGAGAGCTATGGACGATATATTAAGAGAATATATCGGAAAAATCTGTCATTTATATATTGACGATATCATAGTTTATTCACAAAGCATTGAACAACATAAAGAAGATTTATTGAAAATAATACAACGTTTAAAAGAAGCAAATATGAAAATTTCATTGGAAAAATCAAAGTTTTTTCAAAAAGAAGTTGAGTTTTTAGGCTATATTGTTGCCCATAATATTATAAAAACAGACCCAAATAAAGTAGCTACCATTAATGAATACCCATTACCACATACTCTTAGACAGCTTAGAAGTTTCTTAGGTATGACAGGCTTTTATAGAAAGTTCATAAAAGATTATGCTTTTTTTACAAAGCCACTTACGAAATATTTAGCCGGAGAGAATGGCAGAGTATCTACATTTAGCTCGAAAAAAATAGAAATAAAACTAGACGAAGAAGCAATTAAAGCCTTCGAAAAACTAAAAAAATTATTAGTAAATCAAATGGAACTAATACAACCTAATTATGATTCAAAATTCGTGTTAACTACTGACGCGTCGAACGTAGCAATTGGTGGAGTACTTACCCAAAACGGCAAGCCCATCACCTTTATATCTAAAACATTGAATCAAACAGAGCAAAATTATGCTACAAACGAAAAAGAATTATATGCAATAGTGTGGGCACTAAAATCATTACGAAACTACTTATACGGGGTCTCAGATTTAGAAATTCATACTGATCATCAACCCTTAACATTCGCCGTATCTACGCGAAATCCTAATGCCAAGATAAAAAGATGGATTGCATTCGTTGAAGAATTTGCACCAAAAATTATCTACAAACCAGGAACCACAAATGTTGTGGCAGACGCCCTTTCACGGCAATATTTAAATCATCTTCCAGAAAATTCTTCAATCACCTCTACACAACACTCTGCAGAAAGTAGTGATAACACTACCATAAAAGAAACGACGAAACCACTTAATCAATTTAAACAGCAAATCTTACTATCAAAAGCTAGATATACGATACATGAACAAATTACAAATTTCGATAAAACACGACATATTATAGAATATGATACAGTGGAAAATCTTTTAACAATCCTGAAGGAATACCTTCAACCGAAAGTTGTGACTGCAATCTATTGCACACCTGAAGATCTTTACGAAATTAAAAACCATTTAATCGAAACATTCACTGACATAAAATTCACGTACACTAAGAATTTTCCAATAGACGTCCTTAACGCGGACGATCAGAAAGTAATAGTAGAACAAACACATACACGTGCACACAGAAATTATAGGGAAAATTTAAAACAAATCTTTACCACATATTATTGGCCCAAAATGGCCCAACATTTTAAAGAATTCGTAAGACATTGTGGGATTTGTAATAGAAATAAGTATGATAGAAATCCTCAAAAGGTACCAATTGGTGGGGCACCAATTCCCAAGAAGGAGGGAGAGTTAGTCCACCTCGACATATTTTTCGCGCAAAAACTTAAATTTATTACTTGTATTGATGCTTATTCAAAATATCTGTTCATTAAACAAATTGAAGATAAAACAAAACTAGATGAAAAAGTTTTGGAACTTTTACAGTCATTCCCAGAGGCAAAACAAATTACCTTAGATAACGAACCAGGGTTCTCGACACCTCAGTTTAAGTCATTAATGGAACGAATGGGTATTAACATTTATTATTGTGACCCACAGCATAGTTCAACGAACGGACAGGTCGAAAGAGTTCATTCAACGGTAATCGAAATAGCAAGATGCTTAAGACAGGAATTTAGTATTGTAAACGATTTAGAAGTTATATTTAGAGCTGTTCAACAATATAACAAAACAATTCATACGGTTACTAACTACAGACCGCAAGATATATTATATAATAAAATAGACCATCCTGATATACCAGAAAAATTAGCAAAAGCACAGGAAACTATATTAAAAAGAAATGACAAATTAAAAGGTTTGAAAACGTATAAACCTAACGAAACAATTTATGAAAAGGTAGGAGGTAAAAGAAATAAGTTAGATGTAAAATACAAAAAACAGAAAATAAAAGAAGACCTAGGGAAGAAAGTTAAAATTCATTATAGAAACAGAATAGTACATAAAGATAATATACGAACTTAATTTTACAGACAATGGACCTATTAATCATTGCACTTATCACTTTATTCGGAATCGCGAAAACAGAAATAATTGATTACACGAGAGAAGATTACGTACTAGTAGACAACGGCGATGCAGTAATTTACGAAAAGTTTGGTGACATTTTTCATATAACAAATTTAACATACATTAAGGAAATAGTGGAAACAACTAGAAATGAAATTAACGAAAACATCGTTGTTAGATTAGAAACGCAAAATAATAAATCTGCGACACATATTGACAATTTAGACATACAATTAGAGCTACATCTGATAGACACGATATTATCACAATTACAAAAGACTAACCATAGAAGAAAAAGAGGAATTAACGAATTAGGCACACTTTGGAAATGGATAGCGGGGTCCCCAGATCATGATGATCTGGTAACTATTAATAACAAATTAAACGAACTGGCAGAAAACAGCAACAAACAATTAACAACAAACTCACAAATATTTAAAGCTCTATTCAGTATGGAAAAAATGATTCAAAATTTAGAAAATAGTTCGCGCAAGACAAAAGTAACGAAACAAACAAACAGACTAATACTAATTGAATTACAGAACCTATTACAAACAGTTACGCTAGCCAAAGCAGGTATATTAAACACAGCGATACTAGATTTAAAAGAAATCCAAGACATAATCAAACACGAGAATACCAGAGTCACCTTAACAGATTTAATGGACGTATCCAAATTCAAAATTTTACAAAACCCAGATTTAATAGTAATACATATTACATATCCTATAATCAAAACCAATTGTAAACTATATGAAAGTAGAGCTATAAGTAAAAAAGATGGTAAATTATTAATTGAAAAAGAAGTCGTAAGATGTAATAATATATTTCAAAATGTTCAAATTTGTAAAATAGAATTAAGTAATAATTTTTGTAAACTATCATTAAATGAGAGCTGCTTAACAAACCTACTAAATCACCGTAAAGCATCATGCACTAAAATAAAAGAAAAGAATAGAAATTTAGAACTAATAAAAGATGGTGCAATTCTAGTCTCAGGCAAACACGAAGTTGATGAACACACCCTAGAAGGAGTGTACCTAGTTACCTTTGAGACCAATGTAACAATAGACAATATTACATATATAAACCAAAAAACCGTAATTAATAACTATCTGAAGATGAACCATCCAAATAATTTCGAGATAATAAAGTATATAGAAAGTCATAATGAAGAACTTCAACTTGAAAACATAAACTTAATTACAACATCAAAACAACACTTCAAGGAACATCCTATTACCTCATCAACTCTACTCTTAGCAACAATTTTTATTATCGCATACGGCAGCCATAAACTAAGCAGACACATAAAACAGTCTAGACGTAAACAAAATTCTTCAAAGCCTAGACATAAACAGCCTGACGAAATCATTGCAGAAATGAATCATCAAATAAACGAAATTTGTGAACAACTTCAAAAACAACAGAGTTGTGAGACATCCGCTGTATAAGAGCAATTACTTCAATTTATTTAAAGAAACGGGACGTTTCTCTTTAAGAAAGAGGGGTGTTATCGCACGCTCTCACTTTGTAGGGTTAAGTATAAAACATAAAGTAATTTTGTAAGAGAAAATATAGAGAATAAGTTAGAATTTAAATTATGATCTGAGCAAGCTTTGAGTGAAAAGCTTTATTTGTAAGCTCAGAATATTTGAATATAAAAGTAGGAGCATTGCTCACTTAGATTAGATTCATGTACGGTTACGATACGATTCAATGTAAATGCTATTGATTAAATAAAATATTTTTTAAAATATAACCGGACTTATAATCTCATTAATTTGCATATATATATGTATATATAACTAATCTATATAAAATTTTGTTCTAAAATTTTCGACTAATATTTTAATTGCCTTGAAGTAATCCGCTCAAGATATAATACATATATATATTGTGTTCTATATCTTGAAAAACCCATTGCTTTTTTTTTAATCCTTGGAGTACTTTTGATATGTGCTTTTTGGTACAGCCTTGAGCTCTTATAGCGATGTCATCTCGCCTTTTATGATCGCTTTTATTGGAACAATTAGGTTTTGCTTTTGATTTTATAACCACATATCTATATTTCGTCACCAGTGATGATTCTTATCAGGGAATCTTCAATTACATTATTCAACATAATATGAGTAATTAGTATGTGACAGTTCTTTTAATTAAAATTAACCAAATTCGGAATAAACTATGCTGACTCGTGCCCAAAACATCTACAGAAATTGCAAGGGAACGCATTAAGTTCCCTAATTGTGATTCGATGTTTTTCCATCCTTTCCTTCTCTTTACTACTTTAACGTATGCTTATGGATATTGTATGGATTTTCAACGAATAATGGGGCATATTACTGCATACTTATTTTGAGTCCAGTACAATGGTTTAAATGTACTTTAAAATATGTTTTTATTTTATTTCTTTTTTTTAATTTAAACAATTTCGTTAAACACTCAATGCAGTTGGGTGTCATGTGGAGATAAGTTATATAGAGTAAATATATCTAAATGACGTTAATTGGAATATATTAAAATCAAATCTTCAATGATATCTTATAAAACTCAACATAAGTCCTCAGCACAATCTAACACGTAAATATTGTTTCTTTATCAAATAATATCAAAATAATGGATTTACGATATTGAACTGAAAGAAATATACATATTATTTGATATTGCACATATTATTTAATGTTTTGCTTAATTAAAATTATAAATTATACCATAACTATAAATTCACTTTATAATACACAATAAACACAATCCGTGAACTCATATAACATTGATGAATGTCAAATCACAAAAGTAAAACTGATCTTGAATTTTGTTATCTCGATTTGACTTTAATTCATCAAATAAAAGATTTCAAGTCAAGAACACTTAATCATATTTATGACAAGTGAATATGCACTCGTAAATAGAGAGCTAATCAATAAACAAAAGTGCAAGTCAACTGACATATAAAATGATTAAGCTACATTCTAGTTGAGGCTATTCAATATAAATACAAGCACTTAATATGAAGATTATATTTGAAGATGGGTCGTGAAAAACTTCACATAGGTGCAAGCCATGAAGGGCGTCACTTATCGCTTCGGATCATTCAAGCCGCCACAGGAAGAGAGGCAGCTTTAACTTAGTCAAACTTGAGCGAAATTACGATTGCACCACCTATCTACTATGGAGATCCATATAAAAACCGCTTGTTCTACTCTGCTATTCTACCGAACTTGGAACCCGATATTGTAACATAAAATGTCACATATTTAATAATACTGAAGAAATAAATATTAGCTACCATATGTGCATTACACATTAGTATTAAAACAGATGCCGATAAACTGTATGGATCGACGAAAGTCTTTCTAGAAACCACGTGATAGAGATATCTCCGGTAATTTTTTAATTTACTTGATGCAAGATAGTGACATTTCAGTTATATGAAGTTTTCGCACCAACAGTTCTAAAATAAAGTAGTTTTGGATCGAGTTTTTCTGCTTCATATCTAAAACATTTGTAAAAATCCGTTAGTTTGGATCGTATACACTTCTACATATTCAGTAAATCATCATATAGTAGTTATTGTAACTATTCAGAAACACAATTTGTTTTTTTTTTTTCATATATTCATTAATAAATATGTGAGAATACTCTCGACTACAGAACCCTTCTCCTGATACTATTTCTATTTATACTAGAAATTTTATCGCAAATTTGATCTCAGCTATAATACATAGGCTTCTCCAACACCTATCAGTCTACTTTGATGAGATGCAATAACTTCTTCCATTAATCTGCTTTTTAACCTCAGTTTTCGATACTCTGATGATTCTCACAGTTATCCAACCCCCTTCACAAGTCCAACTTTTTCCCATAAACAATCTAACTCTTTCCTACCGTCTTCGCACCTTACCTTAAATGAATTCCATTTTTAAAATGTTAAGCTTATTATCATCTTCATTTGCACTTGATTATTGAAATATTGTTGTCAGTACTCATTTGGGTAGTTTAAAGTTTAACACCTTAGCTTTAGATATTTTTTACGTACCAGTAAAAAAATTTTTTAACTAGTCCTCATAACATTCCAATGTTTTTTGGACCTTTCTAAAAGTATTTGTACCTCTTATAAACTTATAGTTGCGTTATACATAATATAGTCAGCAAATGCTTTTTGTACATTTTAAAAGTTCTATTGACTAGATTTTGTTTTTAATATAAAATTTCTCACAAGCTCTCTGAATCGATATTTGGCCACATAAATATTCGTTATAATGTAGTTGTTGCTTATTAGATCGATGAACAGAAACACAGCATCACTACTGCAGCTTGATAGTTCACGTTACTGACAGTGTAACCAATACATAAATAAGAGTTGACTCCAAAAACAAGATCTAGTGATAATCTCATTACTTTTCGTTCACATCCATATTTAAGTTACAACTGTCAAAATAATGAGCTATAATCTCTAAATGTCCAATGTCTAATAGTTTATATTTGACATGTACTTTTATTAGAGATAATAACATTTCGCATGAAGCATGTGTGATCAACGAAACGAAACACAACATCGCTGCTCCAACTTGATATTTCACATTAAAGACAGTGCAACCTATACATAAATGAAACTTGACTCCAAAAACAATATCCAATAACCACAGTTTTGAGATTTTGATAAATAAATATACTTTAACGTCTAAAATATTTTATATTTGACATGTGTTTTTATTGGAGATAATAAAATTTCACATAAATCAAGTTCTATTTATATTTAAAACTCTAAAGGAAAACTTTTATAACCCGATTTTATGTTTAACTAAAGTAAGTACCCGTTCATTGTTTTGAAAGCCATCGTGCTTGTAGCACTTGTTAGTGTGATATCTTAGAAATACATTTTAATTATTTTGCATGTCCATCAACTGTTGAAACCTAACACGTTAGAGAATAGAATGGAATGGAATATCTTATTTATATGTAAATAAAAATATAAAAGTGTGCACATTTGAGATTTGATAGCGTCAAGCTAAGACATAAGCCACAATTTACTTTACTTCGTCAGTAAATGTTTATGCACATTTAATGATAAGCCGTCCAATGACAAAATCCTAAAAGACCAAATTAGGTTTTTATGTGCGTATATGTAAAATCAAATTATTATTAACTTCTTCTTGTACAAATATTTTGGCATAATTCCTGCCACGTCAACAGCGTTTTAGGCCTAATAGAAGATATACGCCTATATACCATAGGTATGTGGAAGTAGAAGAATTTTTCCCTTTCGCTTCGGCACGAGATTCCTATGCGTAGCTGGGCACTTTATGACTACTCTGCAGTTATGTATTATATTTATAAAATAGTATTCTTCCTATTCCTAATATAAGTGAAAGCATTTATGTGTGTGGCATGAACCGGAGAAAGTGGTTTTAACGTGCAAAAATGTGGCAATAAAAATGTTTTACGAGCAACAATTTTTTTTGTTTACATTAGCAGGCAAAATATATGAGCGCTACTTAATGTTGGGTATTTGCTGGGTATTCATATTTTCATATCTAACACAGAATTGGGAAAATTTCTGCAAAATATAATTAAGATATATATATAAAATATCGTTATTAAAAATATAAAATGGAACGTACAGATATTCCCATTTAAGTATAAAAGAGGATGTTACTTTTTTAATTTTTCCTTTCGGTTTGGTTACAGATACTTATATGGTAAGATATACTTTTTGTTTTCGAAAATACTTTTGTTATTCAAAGCTTATAGCATTAACTTCTTTGCTTTATCTTAGGACACATTTTCATAGATAAGCTGTGACTGCTAACTGCCAGTATTTTAATTAGAATTCTCTGCAGTCTGAGATATGCTTTTTCACTTCTAAGACTGCAGCTTAGTTTCGGTTTAAGTTGGAATTTATGCACATATCAATACTCTCACAAAACTGCAACTGCATTTAAGTCAAATACGGAATTGTGTACTATACATGACAAGGCATTCATCATGACTCAATGTTCCATTTAGAAACACAACACACTTTGTGCACGACATTTAGACAGAGAAGCAAACTTCACCAGCGGCAGGACACCACTTGGTGCATATAACAGATCCAAACTTAAAATGAGGATGCTGAGTTTTACTTGACTCCCAACATTACTGCAGTTGAAGCTGACAGCTCCTGCAATTGCTACCAGCACTTCGCACCGTACTTCTTGAGATTCCTGCTGATGTTGCTGATGCTGATGCTGCTGCTGAGCTGCTGATGCTGAGCTGCTCATGCTGCTGCTGCTGCTGCTGCTGCTGCTGCTATTGGTAATGCTTAGCAGTTGCTGTTTGTCATTTTGCTTTGATGTCAATTTAAACTTAAATAGCGGAAGGAAATGCTGCTGTAGAAGTTGTTATTTCATTGTTTGCTTTTTTGTTCATCAGTCTTCATAGTTTAAATGGTTTTGTTTTTTCTACACTTGCAACACTGCACACAAACTGTTAATACTGTTTCATTTATTTGGTATTCTACCGAGTGCAGTAGTTTCCCAAGTTTTTTCTAATCATTTTTTCCATAAAACTCTTATTCCATTTACATTGCTTTTCAGTACTACGAAAAAGTTTTAACAAAACGTAGTACTTTTTTTTGTAATCTCTTAAGTGCGCCAGTTACTAGGGATGTTCCTAAATTTACTGTATATTTTTCATTTTTAAAATTCTGTTTGTAAATAGTCAAATTCATCACAAAAATGCAAGAATAAATTAAAGGATAATACCAATTTATGATTTAAAATAAAGAAAATTTTTGTGAAATACAAAGAAAACTAATGTAAGCAAACATTTATTCTTAAGAAATGTTAGACTTTATTATTTATTATAATCCAAAAATGTAAATAAAAATGTGTGAATAAATAAAAAAAATTAATCCGAAAATGTGAATCCCAATTGAGACGAATATCAAAACATATTTTAATTTATCTTCTTCATATTCTATATTTTGTATCTGATACTAAACTTTCATCAACTTTCATTAAATTCAATTCAAATTTGCAATAGAGTCGTCTTCAACACAAATTCTTATTTAGAATCGGCCGGCAAGAAAATCAAGTCCAGCCGTGTAAGCCTATAGAATCTTGTTCTATTTAAAAAAATGTTTTGTTATTGCTTTGAATCGGCCTAAAAACTAGTTTCGAGCAGTCATGAGATACAAAAGAATCGTCTTACATTCAAACAAATTGCTTCATTATTACTCTAAATCGAACAGCGTACAAGTCTCGAGCTTTCAAAAGAACTGTAGAATCTTCATCTATTCACAAAAAAAAACTCTATTGGGCAGGTAAACATTCCAGTAATAGTGGAGAAAGTGCTAACCCACATCTCTCAACCATTACCGGTTAACATGCGCTATTTATTGTTAAAATATTTTATCTATATCACCAAATTTGTACTTTAGAGTACCTTTCATTACTGCATTTGTAGATATTCGACTTAATGTTGATCTCAAAATCCGAAAGCATCAATAAATACTGATCTTAAACTGCGAAAGATACCCAACTGTTAACTTGTTGTACTCATTCGAATATCTAAATTTTGGTATGGCGTTTTTGATAAGTTGCTTCTATATGGCGCATTAGCATGAATGTTATCATACTGGAATGATGGAATAATGGAATGATAAATAGCACAGGGAGTTTTTTTCATAAGGTCCTGGATCTTCTACTTGTTGGCGACGACTACCACACACTAATGAATCAAAACATTGACATAATTCAGCGAATTAGCATCCAGCGGCTTTACTGGCTTAGTCATGTCATGAGAATTGATAAAGATGCTTTTAAACAGTAGTTGGAGGATGAAGGTGTCGCCGGTTGAGGAAATACTAACCGGACTTGATTTATGAGACTGGAGTAGACGTGCATACAGCAGAGCTGCGGAAAAATGCTGAGTTAGGCCGAAACTCAGCAACAGTCCTTAATTTTCATAAGCTAGACTTTTCTTTCTAAAAATCAATTCACCTATTCAACCTATTCTTTATTTTTTCTCTTTTCAAAAACAAATTAAATGTTCTAATATACAAATGTATATAAATTGTAGGATCAATAAATATTTGTGTATGCTCTATAATTTTGGTTTATATTAATTACAACTGTTGATACTATGCTGTACTGACCCTATCAGAGTGTTTGGACACGTTTCACGGAAATGACAATTTCGCTTATGAGATCTTAATAATTAATTCGATTCTATTCAAAATTCATATCAAATTCAAATCATTTCTCCCATATGCACCATAAACTAGGTCTTTTACCGCGAACAAAGCTATATTTCATAACACGATTCAGATAAATTTATCGATTAATATCCTTATCCGCACACCGTCTCAGATTTAAGCTGTCTATATCTCAGATCTCAAATCTGAGATCTAATCTCAGATGTGCGTAGTCTATATGTGTTTAGGATGTTGTGCACATTCCATATCAGAAATAAAACTTCATATCTTTATATGATTATATGATATCTTTATATGGCTATAATCACAAAATAATACAAAAATTTCTACTACGTCCTTTTTATGTGTAACGCAAATAGTCTGTGTCAGATAAGTTACCAAGTTTCGCTACTTTAATTCAAGTTAAAGGTATTGTACGCAGTCTTACTTTTGGTGGCCCATCTTCAGTTCGGGACCGCATTGAGTATTAAAACGACTATTACCTTTCGAAATACTGTCATATTTCCTATATTGTTGCCAATCAAGACAATGTTAAAGGTACCTTGAATTCCAAGTCGAGTGCTTTATTTGCGTGATTCTAAAGTTGTTAATTCGAGTAAAATCTTTGGTAGTATACCAATTTATATATATTAAGTTCTTTATGTCATAAAATATGTTACACGTTAGAAATACACTTGAATTACAATTCATGTTTAATAAAAAAATATTTTAATTAAATAATGAAATCCTGTGTTGTCACCTCTTTAACGGTGTCATAGAAATGCGTATTATACACAAATGATTTTTGCACCCCTTTTAATAAATTTGGAAATAACTTAAGTCCTTTTTCGTTATTATAATTTTGGCGCAACACCAAAAATAATTTTTCCTTAAAATCTCCTTTTTACTTTTAAGTGTCTTTCCGTCTATTAGTTTCAGTCTTAGATTATATAAATCTAAGAGGGGCTTAGTGTGTTTTTGATGGCAATAGAAATATGTTACCTACAGTTTCACAGCTGTGGTGGCAGAAGCTGTCAAAATAAATGCCAAACAATTTAGAGATTAAAATCTATGACACGCCCTACATGCAGCCATCATCAGTTCGCTTTTAGGTTATTATTACTTCATACAGTAAATGACATGCCAGCAAAAGCTGTCAGAGATATAAAAGTACTTTTTTCTGTATCAAAATTAAACCAACATAGACAGTGGCACAGACACCATTCCCATTACCACTAAGTAGAAGCCAAAATGTCTTAAAGTTTCATTATCTTGGCAGCGGATGTCATGTTTAGCCCCACTATCACAATTTCTTACGTTTACGCTCATTTTTCCATGCCGTCGTCATAGCTATTATGGCTTACTTAAGTCCGGAAGGATAATGGTGAACGTTAAATCCTATTAAGAAATTTATATCGAAAATGAAAATCTTAATCATTGCTTTATTTATAGTGGCAGGCAAAAATTTTTGCTTTTTATTTGAAAGGCAATGGGTAAATGTGGAGTGAGATGAAATACAAATAAAAATAATGAGAAGTGTTGAATATTAGAGAAGAACAAGAAAAGTGCGTTAAAAACTTTAACAAAACTAGATACTTCATAGTTTGCTATGGAAATGAATACTTTCGGTGTCATATAATAGTTTTATGTAAATTAATATTTTTTAATAGGATACGAAAAACTAAGTGAAAAAGAAAAGATTATCATACTGAAAATTCTTATAAGATTAGTTTTCATATGATTAAAATTTTAATTGAAAAATAAAAAGAGAGTGTAATTTATAAAAAATATTAAAATATTATTAATTATCTTGGCACTGTGCCATTGCACCTTTGCTCCAACGGTCGCGAATTCCAACAAGCGGATTATGCAGGAGTTGCCAAGATGAAGAGGAGGTAGACTCTATCAACCACTTCCTTTGTCTCTGTCCAGGACTTCAGACAAGGCGACTTCAATGTATCGGGGATCGAATTTTCTCTGACTTGGAAGAGATAACATAAGCAAACTTATCGGATCTCCTCAACTTCATCTGAAAAACTATATGGTTTAACAAGGATTACAAAGGTTAGCAACTCGCCTCTCCCGGCAAAATTTTTTGAAGACATCACAATGGACAATATATGCCTCTGAGTGGAAGTGCTGACAATGGTCAGCACGCGCCTTCCGAACTTAACCTAACCTAATTATCTTGGAACAATCACAACAAAATCATCCTTATAGGATGAAATTTTGCCTAAAACATTCAATAAATTTGAAGTGCTTTTCAAAATAACATTTAGTAAAACTTTTTTAAATGTAGAATTGAAATGCCCAGAAGTGGTTTCATGCGGTACAAATTATTAAACAATCCAGAATTTAGTCTACTGCTTAAAATGAGATATATGAAATGTTACGTATGGTCAGTCTTATACTATGAAGTTAAAACGTGGACGCTAATAACAACCGCAAAGAATAAATTGAATGCTTTCGAAACGTGGTGTTATTGCGGTCTATTGAAAATACATTCGACTGATAGAATTACCAATGAAGAAGTGCTCGGAAGAATGCAGCCAGAAAGATAACTGCTAAAAGCCATAAAAAAAAGGAAAGCAGCATACTTGGGACACATAATACGTGCACCCAAATACGAAGTATTGCAACTTATACTTCAAGGCCGTATAGAAGGTCGCAGAGGCGTTGGGCGGAAACAACTTTTGTGGTTAAGGAATATCCACACCTAGACAGGACTTTAAATTATTGGCGAATTCATACACTCTGCGCGATCGAGAGAGCTTTACACAGCGATAGTAAACAACATATCGTAAACACCATATAAGGAATATCCGCACCTAGACAGGTCGGAGTCTAATAAAAGCAATTAAAAACTGCATATATCCAAAGACTGTCTTAAATCAGAACCTGCTCTTTGATAGCTTCCACTTAAAAATATATACGCTTTTATGTTATATTATATGTATAACATATATATTATATGTATGTATATAATATGTGCATATATTTGCTTTTGATAGAAAAATGCAGTTTTCTACATAAAGAACATCACATAGTGCTAAATAAGTAAGTAGTTGACAATTGAAGGGAAATTTTGCGCAAAAATATCGAATGCAAATAGGATATCGGATTAGATATCAAACCGATACATTACTGTGCAACATACGCCGCAACTATACAATATTCTGGTGTAATGCGTCGAATAAGATATACCAAACTCTTCAAATTTCCCAAACCTAAATGTCAACTAACGTTTTGTACAGATAGAATAAACTCTTTTGAAATCATAAGAGCAAATCAACACTGATGACACCTTCGACTCAGAACTTGAGCACTTGACTTTTAGATCGCATTAATAACAGCATATTTCTTCAATAATAAGAATGTTTTGAAGAGAGTTTCTATCTATTTTAGTTACTTTTAGACTGTCTTTTAAAAGTTTTGAATTTAAAGCAACTTTGAGTCGTCAATCAACTTGAACGAAACATGCTGTATATAAACTTTCCTTTAGGGTGTTCAATCAATGTGGAATTTGAAGCAATTTTTGTTCATCAATCAGCTTGAACGGAACGAATAATAGCTCTAAATGACGACCAAAATGCGATAAATTGATGTTTTTGAAGTGTTAATTTCCAATTTATTGAACTTCAAAGAAAATATCGACTGATTTTTGATGAATTAACACAGTTTTGGTGGAATCTGTGATAGACATGAATTTTAAAGTATCGCCTTGATGTGTATTATTTACATTTTCGTTTCGTTGGAACCAGATATGTCTTTCAAAAGCTCTAACTACAGAAAGGTATCATATTCATGAATTTGCATCATCAATTATCAACTTTTCAGTAAAATTTTGTTCAATTTTAAAACAAAATATAATATTAATTGTTTTCTCGTTGGTCCTTCTTGTATCGATGACGCAAACAGTTTGTCACCTTAGATGCAATAACTTCATTTCTTATCGTTCAAATATTCTGAAATTTTGACACTACATTGGCGTGTCATAGATCTATAACACAAGTGATTATCAACAGATGACCCCATCACAAATACATATTTTTAAGTAGTCCTGTTTACTATCCAGCACTCAATTTACAAATAATTATCTTACATAAAAACATATTTCATTAGAAAAACGATACTTTTTAAAATTTGTAGAAAGGTAATTTCAATTTTCCACTAACCGAAATGATTAATTGCTTTATCGGCTTTGGCTGTCACTAATCAATATTCGTTTTCCATTACCTTTTTCAGCTAATTGATTAGGAAATTCATACGTAAGCAATATTTAAATTGAAAATTGTCATGACTTTCAGCATTGAATTTTCCTCAGATTATTGCCCGTCGATTGTTGATTATTTAGCTGATATAGAAGTTAAGCACATCCGACCAATTATAACCAATATTGTCAATTTTGGTAAGGGTGAAAAGTTCACGTACCGCTTTTTAATTGGAATTGTCGAATAAATGCAAAAGTTCCATCGACAAAAAAAAAAACAAAAAAGTATATGAAAAGTCGAGAACGTTAACAAATGCCAAAATGCGAAACTGAAAATGTAAAATAGTATCAGGTTAATGCACAATCCATAGATCCAAACGCCTATTGTCTGTTTATTAAATTTTCCACAAACAAAAATCGATTTGCCAAATAAGGCGAAAGGGAAAAAATTAACATATCAATTGGAAAAAAACGTCAAAAATTGGTCGCACTGTCACAGCAAATACGTTTAAATGCAAACTGAAATTAATTGAAGGGTTGATGGGTTGATGGGATGGTAGGGGCTTCGGTTTCGGTTTGGGTTTGAGTTGAGACTGGGCAAATGTACTTGACAATGACAATTGTTCGATTCGTAGTTTGTTTTGCTTTTGTCGTTTGACTTCGCAGACACAATTCATTTGTATTCAATTTAGCAGCACGACTGTCATGTACCGGCAGCTTAACTTGTCATAAGACAAACTTTGTTATACTCTTCAGTTTTTATTTGCATTTATGTTGGGACATCACAAAAGATCCAATAAATTCACATAACATATACAAACATTATTGTTAGAAAAACGTGCACAAAGAGAAATAAAAACGTTGCTTAAGGGCCCATTAGACAGCAACGTTCGTTGTCAACGCGCGCTTGCCATTACACAAACAATTTTTTAAAAATTTTTTAAAACACGCCCCAGATAAAACAACAATATACTAAAAAATCGGTCTCACATGTGAATTTTTTTCTCCTACTTTCTCCTACTTTGTGAAATGCGAAATTTGTTTGTGTAATAGTAACATTTGAAATTTTAAGAATGTGTTTGACGAAAATCAAAAAATTTTGATATTTCTTCAAACATGCTCGTGTTTTTGCATATACAGTCGGATTTGGTCGGCTTGCACAATTTTATTTATTTTGAGAAATGGAAGCGTAAACATCGTTTAAATGCACGCATGATTTGTCGTTAGCATGCGACGCTTTGCAAATATGAATGAATTTTATTTTAAATATTTGTATTTTCTACCTAGGTAAAATTTTTTAATTTCCAAAACATTTTATTAAGAAGAATTAAAATATTTTAATAACCTTGGGCAAAAAAAAATAACCAAACATTAAATTACAATAAAAATTTTGTTTTAAATATTAATTGCATTGTGCACCTACGGAAAATTTGTTATTAAAAAATACCAAAAAAAAAATTAAATTATATAAAATATAATATATATAAAAATAAATATATAAATTGAAATCATAAAAATAAATATAAATATATAAATTAAAATTATAAATTAAATGTCATCATTTTTGTAAGGAAATTACGCATAGCAGCCGCTGTCGACACTTCAGCGATTGCTTTAATACTGATGAGTGAACAAATTTTGCATTGTTTGCTGGAGGCGTGTTTAAAAAATTGTTGGTAAATTTAATGTGTAATGGAGAGAGAAGACTTCGTGTGTTTGTCAACGCGCGTTGATGTCTAAAGGCCACTTTAAACAACGAATCCTTTCATAACAAAATAAAAATCCTAAACAAACTTCAGTTCTCTTTAACTAACATAAATTTGATATGCAATACATTTAGAAAGGACATTGACTTATTGAGGATTTCTATACGAGCATATGCAAAATAGTATAAATTATTGCAACATAATTCAGAATTATATTTGTAAATTTTAGAATCCTTAAATCGTATTTCTGTTTATTTTAAATTTTTATTCGTTTTTTTTGCATTAAAAAATTTATAAAAAAAAAATTGTTATTATATTTGCACATACATACATTAAAGTTGCTCATTTTCATATTATTTTCCTCATTTTTTTCACAATATAAAATACTAATTTACATCAGATCAAAGCTGATTTGTTGGTCCTCACAAAAACTGCATAAAATTTTATTTCAAGCACTGCAGGAATTGCAAATCCATGCAGCACTTCACTGAACAACCTCTGCAGTGCACTCTGCCATAAATTCACTTAAAGTTTGTTTTTATTTGCTTTCTCTGTTTTCTTTTTGAAGTTTGTTGCTTCAGAGGCGCGCAATACTACAAAAACAAAAAAACTAGTTGATACGCAATTTTTATGTCAAATGCCTGTGTGTGAGTAAAACAACAGCAACATCTGCAACATCAGCAGGAACAGCAACAGCAACTGACAAAATAGTTTTAAGCAAACAAAAATATCAACTCTGGCAGCAGCAGCAACAGCAGCAACAGCAGCAATAACAACGTTGCATATAAAAATGTTTTAGCAAATGGAACGAAACGCTTCAATTTGCCTCCATACGGTACTAAGGCAAATGTCAAAAGTGCAGAGCTCAAAATTACTTCATACAAAAACAGTTTAACATTTTCCAGTTTAAGTGCTGCGAATAACGAGATTCCAGCCACTTTACAACAACAATTAATCCATTATTTAAATTGAAGCAGTTTTGTGAAAAATACTCTATAACGAACTATATTCTTTTCAAAAACAAGCAACTTTATACGCTATATAAATTCTATTGTGCTTTAAAAGATTTTTTTTTTAATTGCTTAACATAAGTATATGTTCTTTCTACTCACATCACTCACATTAACATAGCATCAATAAAGGCTATATATATTCCTCAAAATATTTGTGGTGTTTTGACTTCTAGTTTGGAGAGTATATGACAAATTGACCAAAAAGTGTTTGGGCTAGCTTACAAAAACTTATTATTTGGACACAATTTCTTAATAATCACCAATCAATTTTTCTTGAACTATAATCCTATCATAAGGTTTTTTTTAGTTTTCTGCACTTTTCACTCATTAATCTAACTCCAATTAGACTAATGTTTCCAACTTCAATTCACTTTAACTAATCTTCAATCGAGCCTCGAGTTAGATGGAACGATGAGCTAACTGGCTATACCGCGACATTGTTAAAATATTTACAACAGCAATTAGTTAAAATATTTTATTCAAAGATTGAAATGTAATTCAAAGATTTCTGCACTTTTCTCATAGAAATGTTTGTCAAAAAATTTTAAAATAAATTAATGTTTCAACAACCAATTCATTCTAGGCAACTAGACCTATAACGCTTACATTTGGACCGAAATCATTTTCCCTGGAAGCATCGAAATGTGCTCGATGCAAGAATTAATCGGTATTGCACTATGGACCATAATTTTGCTATTACTATCGATAACATGCACAAAATTTGCTACCGACTTTAGTGTCTCTACTAACTGTGGTTAATTTTTACTAGATGCTAACCATTCAACTGGAATGTAGAGGGTAATAGTGTGTGACATAATAAGGGAGTGATGCGAAGTTTTCCCAACCTCACCTACTCGTGATGCATCCTGTATTCGCAAGCGAGGCTCTGGTGACCGTGTATAGACGGTTTAATCGGAACATCTGTTGAAGAGAAAACGTTCCAAAATTTGAAAATTAACGTCAAAGCAGAGGAGGCTGCAGTGAACCAATCACCCACACACGTAAAACTATCTGTTTACTACCGAAAACACATGGCCTTTGGCTTCTCATAGAATCTACGGGAACTAATAAATAACCATTTAACTAATAATTAAAATTTTTAAAGTCAAACATGATAGAAGATGACTAGTTACCATTTTCTATTTTTAAATAGAAAGTGGTGTTTCTCAAACTAAAATTAATAGTGAAAGAAAATAATTTCGGTACCATCCAAAAAGCTGTGACCTAAGCAGTTCCAGCCTATAAACATAAGAAATATTTTGACAAATTCGTTAAGCGTTTCCTCACTCATTTGATTTGAATGGAGAGTATTTTGATAATAAAATTAAGAATTAGATTAATTTTAAAAAAAATTTAGATTTATTTTAAAAAAAATTTAGATTAATTTTAAAAAAAATTCTACCTAATCTTAAGAAACCGTTGCTACTATCAAACATTTCTTCATTTTCAGATGAATATGAGTTCGCTTTTATATATTTTTAAAGAAATCTGTTCAGCATTCCTTTAGATAGTTCTTCATTTATCTTATAGAACTACAATTTTTCCATTTTAAACATTTTCAGTGGTTTATAGTATAAATATAATTTGTCATTTGTATTTTGTTCTAATTATTGTATTTTCTAATTTCATGTAGATGTTACAAATTTAAATTTTTTATGACTTTAACATAGCGTAAGCTGCGTATGCGCTATCTTATCAAATAGTGTTGAGATATATTTTAATTAATATTTTGTTAATGGTTTCAGAATTTCAAAAAAAAACATTCAGTTCCGACTAATAGTCATACAATTATATCAACTTTTGTCGGCTTAAAGATATAAGACACCTTACGTACTTATACTTATACAATACTTGTCTTGTCTTGTCTTGTTAAATTAAAAAAAAATAAATCGAAGGTTTACGCTTACAAATATATCTCTGAAAATGATTTCTGTTAATAAGAGTTTAAATCTATTGAAACTTCAACTTGAAAATACATAAAATAAGTCAGTCAGTAATTAAGTTTATTGTTTTGAATTCTGTTTGTAAATATAATATATAAAACATATGTTATTAATATATATTAATAAATCATAATTTTCCACTTTCGCGAATCGTAGAACAACATTAGCATGACTATCTGTATAACGTTCCTAGATCAGTGTCTATATTTAAAATAAACAATATAAAATCATGCAATAAATAATGTTTTCACAAACAGAATAGTATTGAAATTTAACAATTAAGAATAGCTATAATTAATTAATTCAATTATTCTGCAGCTGGTTTATGATTTCGTTCCAATTTAACACATCAAGTGAATTTGTTGACGAACTTTCATACCAAATTTCATAAAACTTCAAGTTCGAACGTACTAGTCTCAAGTACGGCTTTGCGTCAGTTAGCTAATGAACGCTGACTCTGAGCTTCAAATTTAGCAGGGCACGAGCTCAAGCCTTGATGCTTGCCGTCTCAAAAAATTATTCACGATTAATTAAATATAAGATATAATTCAAAGACCAGTGATAATGGATATTTGGCACTAACAAAACAGCTGTATGGGCGCCAAAAATTTCAAATAATGAAAATTAATAAAATTTTGATATTGCAGTTCACTACTGTTTGAAAACCTTTCCATTGCAAACAGTAGCTTATCTTAAGAAAATAGTGTCTTTCGACATAAGTGACGTGAAAAATCAAGTTAATATATAATTACACATATCAACAAATTTTGTTAAAAAGCTGAAATTTGTTTATTTCTAGAAGCCCTCTATTCCTATACTTCCATGATTGTAAAATCGTGGTTTATAATTATTATTATTCATGATATAATATAATCAAGGATAGTATTTTGTCGCTTGTTCAATTAGGCATTAAATAAATTGAACATTCCTTTCACTGGATGATTACTGCACTCCAAACTTAGATAGTAAAAGATGCTTAACTTGTGGTTTAAAATGTAATTTTTATATAAATCTGTCCATCTTCAGATAAATAAAATTAAATACTCAATTCTCAAAAAAAATTTTTACGAATAATTAAAAATTAGATATAATTCAAAGACCACTGATTATGAATATTTGGCAATACTCTACTATTCAGCTGTATAGTCAGCCAAAAATTCAATTTATAAATAATAAAAAATAATTTTTTGTTATTGTATCTCACTACTTTTCGAAACCTCTTTATTAAATACTTATTAAACTGTGTCTATAATATTCAAACTAATTATTCATTTAGTATATATTTAATATTTTCAATATTTAATGCTTTTTTTGCCCAATTAAGTTTCGAGTGTATTAAAAATTATTAAATTTTAATGAAGTTTTGCATATTTTTGCAGCTGAGAATATTTTTTTGTAAACCAGAAAATCAAAATATTTTTGAAATGTGTGGATAAATTTAAGTTAAATATAAATGAAAATATTTTGTTTGCATTCTCATTTAATTTTTTCATTATTATTTTTAAATTTGAACTTATGTGCAACACATTTTGATTTTTTCAATTTTCCGCAATTTTAAACCCGACGTAAATTCATTTTTTAAACAAAATACTTTCAATATTTTTCATAGATTTTTTTTGCAGTTTTTTCAGTTTGCAGTTCTGCTTGCACGGGCGAATGCAGTTACGCGTATAATTTGCAATTCTGATGCAACTCAGTTTGTAATTTGCTTATTTTGTTTTAATATAAATGTAAATTGCATTCTATTTACTTTTTGTATATGCACATAAACACATAAACACATGAGCACATAAGCTCATTCTACACAATACTTTTTGTGTTTGTTCCACCGACTATGTACATAAGCACTTATAGAAGATATGAAAGTGAATATATCACTAAATTGCAATTTAGCGCTCGTCTTAGTGCAGAAGCCACATATCCTTCATCCTTCATCCTTTTTCCTTGCACTCATTTATTAAGCACTCCCTGCGGAAATGTTTGTGCAGCAAAATTTGCATTACACGATGCACTTCGCACCATTAAAGCACGAAAAAAATACACAAAACTTTTTTATTAAGGAAAAAGGAATTTAAGTGAATACTTTTTTAAAATTTCTGCAATTTTACTTTTAACTTCCCTAGCTCTCCTTTAATCCTAGTGAAATTTTGGAGATTTAAAAGTTTTCATTGCGACTTAATATTTAATAAGGACGTTTAAGTGCTTAAGTTTGTTACCAAAATATATGAAAGTGCATTTCTTACTGCTTCATCTTTTCGAAATTGTAAACTCCGTGCAGATGTAATGAGGACTGAGTTTATTTGGTTTCTTATAATTTTGATAAATTTTGATAAATTTTTAATGTTGCAATTTGCTTCTGAACGGTGCCAGAAAGGTTTAACCGTAATTAAAACTATAAGTGATTAAATTTTTCTGGGAGTGTCAGCCTCACATGTGTTTAAAAATGTATAAAAATTCCTTTAATGGAATTGTAAACTAAAAAATATCACAATAATAATTTTAAAACCAGAAATTAATTACAGTGTATTTTATTATTTATCTTCATATGACCAAGCCGCAAATTTTTCTTCATAAACTTAATGTGATATTCATTTAAAGGACATGATACGTTGAGGAAGTACTGCAGGGACTTATCATAAAAGCTACGAAAGTTTATATTAGTTTATGCATTACGAAATAGAAATAGTATCCCAGATTTAAAAACTCATAAGTTTTTCTGAAATTAAAATCATGAGATGTGAAATTCCTAGCAATATACTGTATAAATTTGTCCAAAACGTCACAGCGCTACGTAGCTTTAGAAAATGAAAGGATCAGCAAAGGAGAAAACTATATGGGAAAAAAATTATTTCTAAAATTATATCCGTAGGGGAAAAATAACATTTGCCTTTGAAGAATACATTATAAATACATTTGAGTAAACAATACATGGTATTAAATAAGTATCCTCATTCTCTGCTATGTAAATACATCTGAAAATGCTGGTAGTGGTAAGCAAGTTCCCAGCAGATATTTTGCTATTTGATTCTATTCCCTATAACTTCAACCTAAAGATCCCTGTCACAATTTGTTCGATAATTCTTATATTTTAGGTTGTTTTTACATATTAAGCCACATATGTACGAATTGTATCCCAAACTTGATCTATACACTTCTATTCAATCCAATAAACAGATATTTTGACCATGCTCTCTTCATAAAATGTGTTCTATCTTAGTTCGCTTTATTTTTTTGATTTCTTTTCTGATAAGCATGCTGACATATATTAATATTATATATCAATATTATATTAATATTATAAATAGATATTTATTAAAATAGATATTAGTTCCAACCGAAGACAGCAAAAGAAAATTCTTAGACACATGTTTAAAAACTAACTGCATTTTAGTGTAGGTAAATATTATGTTATTTACAGCTCTCTGCTGGCTTAATATTTGACATATATGGTAACAGTGATCTTACATACTTACTTACTTATTTGGCCATAACAACCTATTACTGGATTTCAATTTGTCACAGTGTGTGTCTACAGGCGCCTCTGATGCGTACGTGCCTTCTCCAGTCTCGTATAGCAAATCTGGTTAGTGCTCGCTCAACTTGATCACTCCACCGAAGACACGGTCTAGCTCTCACCTTCTTCCTTCAACTACTGCTTCAAATACTTTTTTAAGTGGAGTATCTTTGTCCATTCTCACGATATGACAAGGTCAACTAAATTGGTTGTGACTCCAAATCTTTATTTATCATTCTACCAACATTATAAGACTTTTCAGAAACTTAACTTACATTCGCAATATTTGATATTAGTTATAGTTACAGTGAGCTTATTCGTTGTTGCAATTTGTATGCGTATGGTTTTATTAAAACCTGGACCGACAGCTGTAGATGCAAAAGCGTCATTCTAACTCGTTTAAAATGTATATATCAGAAAGTAAACATAGTCCGCTTGACACAGGTCAGAGATTCTATATTATATTGAGAATTTCTTCTCAAAATTGAAGTTGTTGAAACAATACATCTAATATTATGTGTGTTTTTTGATTAAGTTACTTAAATTACTTGAAAATGATTTTAAAGAAGATACAAATTTACAAATTTTGAAATGTTTTCCTTCCGAATGCAGAAAATCCTAAGATTAACACAAAAGTTATCGTTCACAAGTACGCTAATGATTTCGTATATGTTGTATTTAAGCAAAATTTATGGAAAATGGTAGTATTTTTTATAGAACATAAGGACACTAATGAGCAGAAGTAAAAGTTTTATTGCTGGCATGGCACTTGATATGGCAGAGCCTTGAACCAAAACAGCAGTTCTTTCAAATCTTCTATTGTACCGACAGTGCTCGTCTGGCAGTTTGTATATGTTTTATGATCCCACCATATCCTACCAAGCTGCTACAACGCTGGTTAGTTTCCGCTAAGTTATGGTCTTGTCAACTACTGTACATATCCTTGTTCAGCGTAAGCCGAACTCTCATACATTTATGCTCTTTCATTTAGAATAATGCATATGAAAATTGTATGTGGTTTTGAGCACAAAATGACGCGAAACAAAAGTTCTTTCCTGTGTACTGTGTAGTGTGTACTGTGAGTCGTGAACATAAAAGACTTAATTGTGCATGTGGCAAATGCGCCAGTAATTCAGAGTTGCATATGAGCATCATGAATGACTTAACCCGTCCTAAAGCGCTATGTGTTTCGCTAATGTGCCTCGACTAACTAAATTTTAAATTAAAGCTAAATTATTACTAAATGCAGGTTTCTATTTTGAATTCACGAACTTTAAGGCATGTTTATTTCCTTGCGTCATAAAGAAAATTTTCATTTGCGGCGCTTTTATGACTTTAAGCAAACAACGAATTTGTGCTCGTGGCGTATACTTGATATTATTTATTCTTCACGAAGTAATTGCACTTAATTCGTGAGTACTTAATGCCGAAATTTATAGATCGAAGGGTTTTGTATATACTCCATCCAAGCTCTTACGTACTGGCACAATCGAATAATAATTTCGTTCTTTGCACGCAATTTAGTGTAAATTACCAGTAGATTAGACCGTGGCAGAACACATTTACAAGGACTCATTAAGTGTTTAAACCCACATAAATTGGCGCATATTTTGCGTCAAATTGCTTGTTTATACAACTCGGAAGGCTACTTTTTCTATTTACCTTTCGCTTTCATTATTCCAAAATTATAAGTCTTATTGGCACGTGTTCTCGCAATTACTTTCGATTGAGCTATAATTTTTGCATATTTCAGTAATTTCATTAATGCAACGTACATTGAAAACAGCACTTAAAATTCCTCCGGAGTGAAATTGTATTCTTCAGAAGAAAAATTTCTTTTCCAACCAATGTGTAATTTAAAGCTAATGAAAGCTTTTAACATTTGAAATGGTAGTCTTTCTTTTAATTGAAATGAACATTTTATAGCAATCATTAATTAATATTCAAATCAGCATTCTCTCTATCATAGCTGAAAATTTTCAGGTCCGGTATGTTTAAAATTTATTATAACATTTATTTTATTAGAAAACGACTATAACAACACTCTTCCACTCTTTCTTTTATATCTACTACAGGTGATTAAAATAAGACATTAATAATTTTTTTTTTTCAAATGAATTACAATAATGGAATGATATCTAGAAGGATATGATGTTGAGTACGCAAAAAGAATGATATTCAAGCACAAGTAAAGTTAAACAATATTTAAATATATCAATTAATAAATTATAAGCCATGACTTTCTTGCTTATTCATCCAGGCATATCAGTAAAAGGCAGGGATTGAAACAGAGGTATTCGTAGAAAAGGTGTCCAGTCTAGCAGGTTGGACCAAAGAAAAGTGTTAGTCAGAAAAAGTCATTCATTATATTTTCTAATCTATTTGAAACAGTTTTTTGACTGTTAAAATCAGTAAACTTATAAACAGTGCATCTTTGTGATATAATCCTATGTTAGGAGATAGCCTGATATCTCAAGCACCCAAATTTATCGATAAACAGCGAAGTGGAAAAAATTGCTGAAAATATTGAAATTTACTGAACTTTATGGTCAAAATGTATCATCCAAGAAGTGAAATTTATCTACACAATTTATTGCCGATTAATTTGTGTCTAATATAAGTTAAGAAAACATAGTAAGCTTATACCACTAGCATTATCAATTACTTCATTTTTCTAGGACGATTATATATATGTTGAGGCTAGTTGAGTTGAGTCAGTGCACCTGAGCACTTTTACTCTCTATTAACTGCGAGGTTTCTACAAAACCCCTCTTTGCGCCTTGACTGGATTATTGTTTATCACTTCATTAAACTAGGCAATAATTGACCGCAGATCTGCATATCTCCCCGAGGAGCCTGTAACCATTCTGAGATTTGATAACGCGGTGTTAGTAAGTCTGTCAGATTTCGCAAATAATTTCAGGGCTCTATCCTTTATGTATTTTTTGATCGGACGATTATTACAATTAATATTTCAGAGATACAAAGACAAGAATTTGAGTTATTTCTTGTTAAGTACATAAAAAACATCAGACCTTTATGTGAAAAAAAGGAGGGTACCTGGAAAAAATTAAAACAACGTTTTTCTACTACATTAAGCATCATGAAATGGATGTTGAGTTAATATTTTATCTGAACAATTATAGTTTGTATCTCTAAGGTTATTATCCCATTTTAGTTTTTTATTTTTAAATGTGCAATTCTTATTTTTATAGTCAGACTGCATAATGAAATAAAGTTTTTTATGCTGTTTAGTTTATTTCTAATTTATAACGTACAACTTAAAAGATCATAAAAAATTAACGATAGAGTTAACAAAGTCATAAAGTCATAAAAATGAATACTGTGTTTAAAGCTAGTATCTTACTGAAATAATACAATAAGTTTAACCAAAGAATTTTATTAAGAAACTGAAAACTTTTTAATCTTTGGAACAAAATGGTTGAATATTTCCTTTTAGACTAAAACAAAGCAACGAAATTTGCTAATAAGGAAACAAATTTCAAGTTGAAATGCTTAATTATATAATTCCCAGAAAAAAATGATATCAAAGGAATTTTTTTCTTACCTGTTATGAAATTCCGGGTATTTTTAAAATTCTTTAAAAAAGTTACAGAAAGAAATCAATGAGTAAAAAAAAATGTTTCAGAGTCCCTCGCAAGCTTTGGCATTTCCTTTAGCATAAGGCAAAAAGGAGGGGAAAACTTAAAAGAATTCCTGTGCAAAAATCTAATTTGTTACTAATCCTATTTACCACAGTTCCCTTACTTCGTTCAAAAGTAAAAACCAAACAAAAAAAAAACAAATTCGATTGTATCCTCACAATTTTTACAGAAATAAGCTCGAACTTTTTTTAACTTTTAAACCAAATATTTTCATTAATTTTTTTCAACACGAAATCGGAAATAAAGTAAAAAATTAAATGTTTAAGAAGCAGTAAAAGGAAAACTTCGAACTGTGTTTCATTGATAGACGCCCCAAAATATGCTTTCTTTTGCAATTTAAAAGAAATTCAATTATTTTTAAGGTTTTATTATTTTAGTAGAAAAATGTTTGCTATTACATTTTTATGTATTTTTAACTTCCTTTCATGGCTTCTATAGCATTTTTCAGGAAACGATTTGATGACGCATTGCTTTATGAGTTCTTTTTTCATCAAATGTGTTCAATCGTCAAAAAAAAAGAAAAAATTATGTTTCATAAAAATTTATTTCATATCCAAAACTAAAATAGCAGCAAAAAACTTCTCAACCGGAAAATATCTGCAAAAGTGCACAAATCTGCTAATATCTTTGGGAAAAACAGAATAATAACAACATTTGCATATGTTTACCAATTTTATTGATTTGGGCAAAATATAAAAGAATAAATTGTAAAACAAATGCTCAAATATTTGCGTTCTGCACATACACACGCCCTGCCAATGTGTTGAAATAAAGTCAAATATTGGCCCAAAAGTTGAACGTAAATAGTTTGAGTTGCAGAAGAAATTTCAAAATATGTACGAAATATAAAATATAAATGGAATTGAAAGTATCATAACCAAATTCCTAACAGGCGAGCCAATTCCCATAAAAAGAAAATGCTTCGAAAAGGGTTCGACCTCCTTCAGCATATAATTTAAAGCCTAATAAAATTTAATTTAATCTTCTCAAGCAGACAAATGAAAATAAACAATTCTAATAGCATTTAATGCTTCTACGGGCAAATTGCAATATTTATGTTTAGGTTAAAGCACAAATTCTGCCAGATGAAAGCTATTAAGCAGCAACTTTGTTAAAGCAAAAACTAAGCTGTCACACAATTTAAATTAAATAGAAAAATAAAACAATATTTTTTAAATTAACTTAAATGAAAAATTCAATTAAGGTCAAGTTAGTTTATAGCGACGATTCCAAAGGGCCCCAATTAGATCTATTGGCCCATTGTATTACCGTAAATTGGAGAAAGTCAAGGTTTAACTGGAAGGTCTTACAGTTGATCAAGATCTTCAAAGAATAGAGCCCCTAAAATGTTGAGTCGCCGGTGTGCATAAGCTGCAGCAAGATAAAGTAGGTGAGGGGCACTGTTATCATTTTTCCTACAGCTGTGACAGCTATGATTGAAGGGGAGATTCAATCTTCTAACATGGTTACCTGTTATATACTTTTACTTATCATATTCTATGACTGAAGTATAAATGCCACTCTCGCTGGCATCCATGATGGAATGACAGTTAACATAGGAAAATATATATAGATATGTGTATAGTTTGATGTTAGAGTTTGTATTAAGTGAACAATAAAATAGACACAATATTACCTAATTTGCAATGATCTATAAGTTAACATACCATAAGACTGATAACTCTATGGGGCATCTCAATTAGAGAATTAGAATTCCTTTCAGAACTGTTAATTTAACGTTTCAAATATATGCAGGGTATATATTTCAATATATATATTGAATTGTATTGTATTTGTCAATATTAGAACTAAAACGACCATGCCATTTCGATATTTCATCTTGTGTAAGAACATGGTTTTAATTTCGTTCCCACCGGTCAATTCCTTTCAATTTATTTAAATGTAATTAGAAGTAGAGATGTCAGTATATTTTTTTACTAAGAGACAAATTGAATGTCATACAGAGATTAAATTCTAAGCAAACAAAAATATACAAAATAACATATTTTACTGTTTTTATTTTAGACATAATTAAAAAAATGTTTATTAAAAACTGTTTAAATCTATAAAAATCATACCGAAATGGTGAATTTGTTAGGTGAATCAGCTCTATAAAAAATACTAGTTTGTAAGTTTATTTATGGTTTATTCTAAAACTATCTTACAAGCATTTGAGATGATCCGCTTAGTACGATATTCAAAAAGTACATCAACTGCAGAAATCGAAACAAAAACAGTGGATATATTTTTAGATGGTTGAAGTACTGACAGAAATGAACTGGATCTCTTAGAATTTCCATCAGGTGCAGTAAATCTTATAAATGAGTATCTTATAAATGATATAAACAAAGGGTAATATATATTTACAAAACAGATTCAGCATATACGACTTTGGCAGGAACTTTTGCATCCTTTTATTAAAAAATTCAATGCGCCACTTTATCAATCTGGAAACTATAACCATATTCTTTAACCAAAATAAAAGAAGTAGAAGTGATAAAAATCCAGACTCTAACTTTAATAGCAGCATCTGCAAATTTTTAAACATGGGTTCATGTGATATTCATCTCTATGTCTGCATTTTAAAGCACAACAAACTTGCTTCCAAATCAAAATAATAGGCAAAAGAGTGATAAAAAGCCGAGTTCTTTGTTTCCGACGATAGTAAATGATCCGTCAAGAAAATATTAGCTTTGATATCTTTGAGATGTAAAATAAATTTTGTTAATAAAATACTTCAAAACCAGTAAAACTATAATCTATACAATCTGTTATGTGACTTAGACACAAAACTTCGTAGTAAACGATCTGGTTGACCAAAGGAAAACAATTTTCCGTGAAAACAGTGCACCTACTCTCAGAGCTCAAAAAATTAACACTAAAATCAGTAATAAATTTAATAAATTGGTACAAAAGCATTTAACCAGGTTATGGTCTATCTGATTTCTGACTCTTTTAACGTCTCGAAAATCTTTTTCGTGAACAATATTTCTCATTAAATTTTTGAAAATTTCTGGAAAACTACAACAGATATAGTTTATAAGTTTTATGATCATTTGAAAAAGGGTCTTGAAGTTGACAGAGATTATAATGCAAAATAGGCATTCTTATAACAAAAAGTCTATGTTTTCTTTTTCGTTCTGCAAAATTATGGAATAATCTTATACCCTGTAAAGTAAATTTAGTTTTTAAAGTTAATAAATAAAAAATTGATTTACTAATTGAATAGGATATTAAAGATTTTTTTATATTAATTGAATTCTTTAACTCTCATACAGCTGTTTCAAGTTATATTCTGTGGTTTTATAAATCCATATATAATTGTTGGATAGCAAGTTTTAAATACTCATCATTGGTAGTCTTAGAAATTATTCGATGATTTTGTAAGTCCATATGTAGCTGCAATTTGTTTTAATTAATATTTGGAATTCGAAATTTTCATTTTAAATAAGTTAAGAAAAATAATTTTAGAATTCAAGTACCAGGTTTAGAGCTTTGAAACTGACAAATTTAAGGTAAATAACTAGAGCGTTTAACATATTAACCATTGAGCCATAGATGCACAAAATTGTTGACCACATTTTTTCCTCTATTAGTTTTTTCTGATTTATCCATCGATAAGAGTAAACCACTTGTGTATAAATAAGCATAAGCCCATAAACCACAATATATGAAAATTGTAATTTTACTATTATAATTATGAATTTGTTAAATAAAATATATTATATGAAATATATATGCTGGCTTCCAATGCCCTTAATTCACTTCACCATATTAAGATGGCTTGTAGTTGCTGATGTATCTACATATAGGTTTTACGCTATTATTTACTAAAAAATATATAAGTACATGTCAGGTACATCTAAACAATAACTCTCAAGAAATAACTCTTACAAACCTACCTACAAACCTAGTAACTTTATTTTTCTATAAAAACTAAAAAGATAATTTACTCGTACTTTACCCCACATTCGTGCCGTACAACCCATTATTCATGTTATTCTTATACAAACTTTTAAATAAAATATTTGCTTTTTGTACTTTTTATTTTCATTTATGAATTTGAATAAAATTTTTTAGTTTCCAATTCACAGAGAAATTGTTGAATGGAAATCTTGATTCTGTAGTTTACCTAAGCATTTATTGCACTATGCAGAACTGCAGTGATGCAGAGGTGCAAATTCTTGGAAAAATCTGAAAAAGTAAGAAATTTTCTAAAATAAATAAACTCAAAAGAACAAAAGTCCAAAAAATATTTTTACTTCTTTACTTCCAGTTACACTTTAATTGCAAACTTATTATCTGAAATTGAAATCATTTATAGCTAAACCAGCGCTAAACCATGGCTATATAGGTTGGTATTCTATGTGAAGGAGATAAAATTTATACATCTTTTTTTCTGTATTTTGAAGGGAGGAAACACCTTAAAAAATGTTTGGAAATTTCTAAAATATAAAATATAAAATTTTTATTACCAAAACGAATAAAAGGAAAAACTCCAACGCATATTCAGTTTATGCATGAAAATTCAAGAGATTTTTTAAAATAACTGCTGAATTCTTTAAAGGTTTACAGAAATATAAAAAATTTATGTAAATAAATTTTAGATATGTACTTTATTTTTATAGATACAAATGCATGTATACTATTATATAAAAGATATAATTTACTCTTATATTTTATTTTATTTTATTGAAGTTGTTTTTGCCAAAAAGATGTTGATATTCTTAAGAAATGTTATTTCATTTTCTAGTTCAACACATCATGTCTTTAAATGTAATTTCTTGAAGATTTTAAATAATGAAATTAAATTAGCAATAATTATTTATAAAATAAGTAGTTCTTACAGAAGATTTAAGTTTATATCATTATGGATTTTTTGATATAGGAAATTAAGCAAATTGTTTTCAATATAAATCAGAGTATATTAAATTGTGTGACACCAAATACTGCATTGTACTTTTGGAATACTGTTTTCCTGACTGTTATTGGTAACTTTTGGTACCAGAATCTTCTATTTAAACAAAATTAACCACTGTTGCTTACTTAATCAACATACATATCACAAACGTGATATGTAACGTTTATAATTTCGCTCTCTCTCTCACCTTCTCTTTTTTTCAGTGTTTTTTCATCTCACTATCACTCTTCTATATCCTTTCTCTCTCTCTATTCCACATTTCTCATATGTAATATCTATATTTTCAATCTCTTTCCTTTTCTTTCTTTCAGTATCTTTTCCCTTTCACTATCACCCTCCTATATCCTTTCTCGCTCTCTCTCTCTGTCACTCTCTCTGGTTCTCTTACTTTCTCTTTTAGTATGGAGTAGACCTAGATGTCTGTTGTACAGATTAATAATAAATAAAAATTTAATATAAATAAAAATAAATAACAAAAAAAAATAAACAAAAATTAAATATAAAAAAAATTAAATAATGCCAGGAAACCAACATTAGTTAATGAACTAATTAATTTGAATGACTATAACTTGCAAAAAGACAAATAATATTTCCATATCCTATCAGATTTTCTCCAAACTTCAAAAATCCTTATTCATTTCTTTTAATATATTTGATCGCATTTAAACTATTTTTCTTTCGATACTATAAAATTTTTTCATATGAAAAATCTCAGGTTTCAGGTTTATCGAATAAAATTTGAATATCGAATAAAAAAATAATTATATATATAACATAATTGTAATTATCACTGCTATTGCTGTGATTATCTTCTTAAAAAATGTTTTCACTATTTTAAAAATTGACTAGTTTAATATAAAATCCATATATATATAAGTTAGCTAAATAAGCAGTTGAGAAACAAAGCTCTCTTTCGAAAGTCAAAAAACATGCTCTATATGTTTCTTATCATGCCGGTCCTGCCTCATGGTGTAGTAGGTTGCAAAATAACCAAGGGTTTAAGAACATTTGAGTAAAAAATTCTTCGAAAGATTTTTGATCCCTTACACGTTAGCAACAAGTATCGATTTAGATAGAATTGTGAGTTTTATGGGCTATACCGCGATATTCTCATAGTAAAGCGCATAATAATTAAGCGGCTTTGCTGGCTTTATCATATTGTGCGTATGAAAGAAAGTGCTCCCTCAAGAAAGGTGTTTGATTCGGGATCAGCTAGAAGAACAAGCAGTAGGATTTGATCAACGATTTGATGGTACTTGGACTACGAATTGATGACAGCAAGCCACTGATCGGGTTGGAAGGAGGAGACTACTGGACGCGACCAAGATCGACTCACGTCTGTAATAGTCAACTAATCAAATCAAACAAAAGAAAAAAATAACAAAAAAGAAGGTTTGTAAATTTCAAGTCAAATTTAAAATAAAAACTACAATTAGTAATTGTTTTTTTTAAGTAAGCAAAGATATTTAAAGAGCGTACGTTTTTATTAAATAAATTGATGAAACAGATTTTGAAATTTACACTGTATAGAATATTTTATATAGAAATAATAGGCTTTATTTGTGACAAATATATAAAAAAGAAAGTAAAGGAGTAACAATATGAAGGAATGATATCAATTTAAGAACACTGAATAACACGATTTTTTACAATATACTACATTATTCTATATTGTATTTCAATATACAACATTACTCAGTGCATTAACCTGTTCATCCACATTAGCACTTACTTGTAGTTAATTAAGAATAGTGAAAAAAAAACCAATGTTTTATTAAATTTCACACATTTTTTCTAAGTCGAGTCCAAGAAATCCTCTTTATTCGAGTAATCGGACAATCTCTACTTAGTCTAGTCAATTAGTTTTTATAAACTTTTTTGTTTTCTTATCTGACTCCTTCCAAAGGAGAGAAACTTTTTAAATTCAAAACAAAGCAGAGCTAAGCAAATTGCAATGCAAGAAGTCTGTTAAAAAATTTTAAACGGAAAATACAATAAAGTTTGGATTGTGGATGGGAGGTACAGGAGCGAAGGGTTTGAAACTTTCGTTTTACTTTACATTAAGATGAAAAATGCAATTTCATGCGATTTGCAAATGTACTAAAGCATTTTCCTCTAACGACAAATGCAAATAATTCTTTCCTCATTTTTTTCGGTGTCTACTAAATTTAAATTCAAACTCAAAGCCAGCGCCATTGTCTACATTAGATGGCAATTGTGCAAATTCGCAAAATTAAAAGAGAAAAACTTCGATTCAATTTTTCATAAAAACAGTTATAAATCTTTTACGGGAGAAATGAAAAATTGAAAAAGCAAACGATGAAATGCAATTTTTCCCTAATAGATTTTATTTATACAAATCAACGAACTTTGTTGATTTTCTTAACTCTAAGTCCATTCCTTTTCAAAAAAGAATTCCTTTTTATACAGAAAGATTTATTTCTTATTTTAGTATAATATAAGAAATAAGTGAAATATTATAAGTGTATCTTTAAGTATACAAATAAATTTTGTACTCCTCTCCGACTAAATCTGGTACGGCTAATTGACGGTGTCAAAGCGTGAAATCAATATACAAATTTAATGTATTTTACTTAATTTAAGTAAATATTTTCTTACTCAAATACTTTGTTCATACTTGGTTTCATAGAAGTTTTAGAACACCTACAATTATTTTGTAATTATTATAAATTTATTGCAATTATGACTTCTAAAGCACTCAGCTCTTAACAAAGTTTCTGTATAAAGTTAGGCAATTTGAATGTATAAAATATGATTTCATGCCTTGGAATTGTACTCGAATTTGTTTCTATTCCACAGGCCACGCTAAAGCCAGCCAAGAATCAACTAAAGCACTTCACATAAACGCACAAAGTTTTAAAAACTTAAGTTTTATGGAAAACAAACAACAAATCGATAGACACGTGTGTATACTTTTAATATCCTCGCATACACAGCTTTTGTGTAGGTAAACACATGAAGACCGAAGCATACAATTAGGGGCAGGCACCCGAATATACGCACAAATACATTGTTTGCCTGATACAGACTGTGTGGGGCTCATTGGTACTTCGGAAATCAGCTTAAAAACTTCGATTAAACAACTCAAACGAAATAACTAAGCAAATGAAACGATCTCAGCTTGTTTCTTTTACTTCCTTTAACAACAAAAATCATGTCTACGGCAAATTAAACAAGAAACGCCCACAGACTCTGGCACAAATTTACGAATATGTAATATCCTTGTGTGAATTCATGGCAATTTAGCTACGACAGTGAAAAAAAAACAAAGGAACACATGTGAAAAATAAAATGTAATCGTAATGACGAAATAAGAACCGCAAACCTTAATGCGACGTGGGCATGAACGACAATGAAAAGGACCCGAAATGTGGCATGTTAAATTAATTTCGCCTAAAGTAAATTCAATTTGGTTTTTAAATTTAATTTTATTTTGAAAAATAAACAAAAACATTTTAAATTCTAGAATTGATAATTGAAACTAGTCGAACTAGAAATGATATATAATAAAATAATTCTTTGTAGTTGAAATACAAATTACTCGAAATATTCTTGTTAAATATAGTTGGTTTTGATAAATCATATAAATATGTGATTAATGTATTATTAGTATGTTAAAGTATAATTTAGTTTTTCCTTGAATTATTAAGTTTCCTTAGAAGTTTGTGACGCAAAAAAAGAAATTTGGAAATAATTTAAACCATATTCATATTTTTGATCAGCATGACTACACTCATCGATTTGAGAATGTTTATCTGCTATCAGTTAGTAAGATCTGTTGACATACGAGCTTTGTGTAAACTTGAATTAAACTGCTATCTGCCACCTCACTCAATCTGAAACACTAACGCTATCACTCTTACCAATAGACGCTACTTCAGGGTAAGTTGACAATTGGGAAATAAAGCTTTGCCTCAAGAAACAGACACCATGTTCTATAATAGCTTTTTCGAATGGTAAATCCTGATCCAATCCAGATTTATTATCGTTCTCTCAAATTTTGTTGCCCAATCATACATTTTCAGAGTATTCTATCATTTTGTAGTGTAAGTCTCTCTTCTTGCCTGGCATGCTGCACAATGCAGAAGTTTGAATAATGACCAACAGTAAAGTGGCCTTTAGACATCAACGCGCGTTGACAAACACACGAAGTCTTCTCTCTCCATTACACATTAAATTTACCAACAATTTTTTAAGCACGCCTCCAGCAAACAATGCAAAATTTGTTCACTCATCAGTATTAAAGCAATCGCTGAAGTGTCGACAGCGGCTGCTATGCGTAATTTCCTTACGAAAAATAATGTTTTACATTTAATTTATAATTTTAATTTATATATTTATATTTATTTTTATGATTTCAATTTATATATTTATTTTTATATATATTATATTTTATATAATTTAATTTTTTTTTTTGGTATTTTTTAATAACAAATTTTCCGTAGGTGCACAATGCAATTAATATTTAAAACAAAATTTTTATTGTAATTTAATGTTTGGTTATTTTTTTTTAGCCCAAGGTTATTAATATTTTAATTCTTCTTAATAAAATGTTTTGGAAATTAAAAAATTTTACCTAGGTAGAAAATACAAATATTTAAAATTAAATTCATTCATATTTGCAAAGCATCGCATCCTAACGACAAATCATGCGTGCATTTAAACGATGTTTACGCTTCCATTTCTCAAAATAAATAAAATTTTGCATGCCGACCAAATCCGACTGTATATGCAAAAACACGAGCATGTTTGAAGAAATATCAAAATGTTTTGATTTTCGTCAACACATTTCTTAAAATTTCAAATGTTACTATTACACAAACAAATTTCGCATTTCACAAAGTAGGAGAAAAGTAGGAGAAAAAAATTCTCTTGTGAGAGCGATTTTTTAGTATATTTGTTGTTTTATCTGGGGCGTGTTTTAAAAATTGTTAAAAAATTGTTTGTGTAATGGCAAGCGCGCGTTGACAACGAACGTTGCTGTCTAATGGGCCCTTAATAAGCAGGCGTTAGGAGCAACGAGTACCGTTGTAACCTCAGGCGCTACGATAGCTTGGTCATTTTGTGCGAAAGAAAGTGTACCACCTAGAGAGGGTTTTGATCCGGATCTTCGGTGAAAGGACTACGTGAATAACGATATAATGGCACTCGGTACTACCAACTGGCGACAGCTGCAACTGCTTAAACTGCCTAGCGGAGACTACTGGACACGGACAAGGACTACTTACTACTTACTAACTAAGTAAGGAAGTAATGGTATCCAGAGAGCAAAATGAATTCACTATGAGTCCAAAATAATATAATATATAATAATACTAATAAAAGCTGATACAAATTTTTGTACATGCTTCTGCACCATTATCTATTTAGGTTAGAATAGCTATTGGATGAAGATAAACATATGTAGTGTAGAATAAGATGAATCCTAAATACTAGTTTGTAAGAAAAATATATTTAAATTTGAACCTATCGATATCATTTTTACCATGAATATAAATTTTATAGTACATAACTAAATTCTACATTAGTTATGCACAATGAATGTAAAAAAAACTTAAAAAAAAACATGTTCCTAAATCGCAGTTTAATAAGAATGGTATTTCTTGATCTAAACCAATCCGCTTCTAATTTAAATATAGGTTCAATTCTATAAATTATGCTTGAGATCCATATTTTAAGTGTATATATCAATATTTTTAAGTATATATGGTTCGACTTTCCACAAATGAACAAGGTCTACACCCGTGAAGCAAAATATATTGGAGGGGTTGAAAGCTGACTGTCTAGTTCTAACTGAAATTCACATACGAATAGACTTAAAGGGCTGATGAAGAATATACATTATAAGGCCTATGCTTTTTTCTTCAATGCGTTATAAAAGTCTCGATAAATCCCTATATAACCAAATACTTTTTGTGTTATAAATTATATAAAAAATAATTTAAACTAAATTTTTAAATAGATTAAAACTCCATAAAAAGAAGACATAACGAAGTTTTAAAAATTAAACCGACTAATCCAATCAAAAAAAAAATGTTGGCTTCTTGATGTGATTTCAAAGAACTGGTCACTTATTTTTATTTTGTGCTTCTAGAGAACAATACATGGATCAATTATGAATTATAATGATAAATCAAAAAGAAAATAATAATCGACTTAAATGTTGATTTAAAAAGTTTCGTAATAAAATAATTATAATTATTCAGTTTATTATTAGATATTATAATTAGAGTTTACAAATGAATTCCATTTAATTGCATTTTACATAAAGTAATTGCGTTACTTTTTAACTGAACAGAATGTGCGTTACTCATACGCCCCGTAGTACAAAAAATACTGCAACATTTCTTTCAGTTGCAATTATTAACATTTATATTGAAGGAATTCACTTAATATCGCAGCTCTACTGCAATAATTGCACTTATTTGCACACTTATTTAGACGTTCGATAAAATGATTGAGTACACATTCGACATTGATCCAAAAACAATAATAATACCACAACAATAGAGCTATGAAATCAGAAAAGTTCCAAGAAATGCATAAATCTGCATGCTAAGTGCATAAATTCAACAATTAAAATGCACAGAAATCATTGAGTTGCATAAAGTGCAGTTCAAGGATATTTTTACGTTACGCAAATTTATGAGCTCATACTTAGCAGTGCGCACACACACACACACACACACACACAACGTAGAACAACAGTAAATAAATAACCACAAAATTACATAAACAGTAGCAACTTGCAAGCGATGTATAGTACAGTGTGGCATTGCTGTCTCTTTCCAGCAAGCACAGTTCGTACTGTACACAGTAAATGTGTGTGCATGAGCGTATCTAAGAAATGTCCTTGAAGTGACGCTGTTGATTTTGTGCGGCATTTACTACTACAAAATACTAGCACTACAATTCGCACCGACACGAGTGCACATACATACACATACGAACACCGCAAAGAGTGGGGTAGAGACAAGGTAATGTTATGTAACAGTTTGCACAAATGTGACTGAGTAAAGGACAAAAAAAAAACATTTGAATTACAGAAGGAAAAATAAAAAACAAGTGCCTTTGGTTTCAGTGCAGTTTTAATATTGCATGAAACGTCATTACAATTTGCCACAGCTGAGTAATTCGTCATGAGCGATTAAAATTTCAACCGGAAATGGGAAAATGCTTTGCGGACTTAACAATTTTTTATCGTTTAGGCAACATAAAATGGTGGTTCATTGAAACATAACTAACAATTTGGTCATTTCGAAAGTAATAAAGGAGTGAGGCTAAGTGAGCTATTTTATTTTCTGCAATATACATTTTTCGACTACATGAAAGTTAGTTATATCATTTCGATCTGAGATCAAAAAAATTTTTATTCCCCTATCCAATTCCAAATAACATGAAAATCGAACTGTTGAAATTGAGTATTCAGTAAGCAATGAATACGTTACTTTAGTATATGAAGGAACCGAGGTCCTGTGCTTCACAAAGAGTTCAGGAGATAGTAAGTGCAGAAATTTATAATACACGTATTTAATATATATATATATATATTACTATAATATATATATTGAAGATTAATGATCCTACTAATTTAAGATTTCAAAAGATGTGAAGATACGATGACGTATCACAAGGAAAATGTGAAGATGTATGCTGCAGTGAAACTATAAGTTTATTTAGATGCAAAATTAATAACAAATATTAAATCTTAATTATTTTCAGATATATTTGTACTCCTACGAAACCCATTATATGCATTGCCGAAAAATGCACAAGGCAACACTATATTATTGTGTACTACTTTTGCTTAGGCGTTTATCAGTCAGTTGGTATGCAGTTGGTATAAGACGTAAAATATACGCGCATAAATATATTACACTATACATCAAATATAAATATATTACAATTTCAAAATGCCATTATAACCAGCAAATGTCAAAACTCTTAGCTAATATTCTGTAGAAAATTATCTAGTGGATTGTTTTAAAAGGTAATTTTGTCTTCCGCAACAATGGACTTAATAGTCTTTTTTCAGATTTAACAACATGTGAGCCAGTTTGATGTAACGTGACTGGCTTATGAAAAAATTCTATTGATTCTAAGCAGTAGTTTCGAAAAGTATACATATATAAAACTAATAAATTATCCGATGTGTATCGAGAAGATGTATTGATGGAACCCCAGTGCCAAAACTAGTTTCCAATTTTAATGCCTATGTACTACGTTTCTGAAAACCAGCTGAAATGAATAAAGACACAACAAAAGCATTTATTAATGCAAACTGGAAGGAATACATTTATCAAATGTGATCATTCATGATTATTTGAAACATCGGTTCAATCTCATATTTTGAGTTATAGGTTCCAAAACAAAGAAATATGTATCGTCGAGTTATCGATTGTGATTTGTTTCTCAAACGTTAAGAAAATTATTCACTTTTAATACGTATCATTACTGCAGACAAAAAATGGGTTGTCTAAAATAATGTTAAATGGGATATATTGTGAAATAAAAAAGTTTAACCGGTTCAAAGCAATTTGAAATCTTATATTAATTAAAAAAAGTAATGTTATTTATTTGGTGGCATTTTGAATGAATCATTTTTTTGAGCTTCTAACAAAAAGACTACGATTATTTTTGAAGTGTACCAACACATGGCAAACAGAAGAAATTATTTGCTTGAACATAAAGGATTATAATTGATTAATACTTTCTTTTCGAGCAGATAACAGATAGATATGGTCAGAGAATTTTTAAGATATTCTGTTTATTTGCTCTCTTTATTGTGTATATTTTAAATTAGAGCAGTTAAAATAGGGTTTTACAATGAAACATTGTTCATTTTCAGTAAAAGTGTAGCGATATTTTTTTTTGCTCACTATCTTTTGTGTGCTCTTTTTTTTATTTCCAAAGGGAGTGTTATACTTAATCCAATTACCGATTATGTGGAACTTGTATGTTAAGCTGTTACACACAAATGGACTATAAAAATTGCTACTGAACTATTTTCTATTAACTACAACTGGTATTGGGTAAATTGATTCAAGTGGTGGTTCTCTATAAGCCCAATTGGCGCTTTTATACCGGTCTCTTATCACATTCTTGTGTTCAATTGATTGTCGGGTTGTTTGTAACAACAGCTTAAATCCTGCACATATGGTTTTGGAACCTCTGAAGCTTATTGATATTAACTATCACTCTTTAGCTTTTCAGGATTACCGAAAGGTCGTTTACCTAGGATATTTGCTCCGTCTTCAAAAAACAGCTCATATGTAGAAAAAATTGAAAATAGCCGCTTCCTCTCCACTACACCAGAAGTCAGCAGTTACTGTCGACAAGACAAGACGTCGCGCGAATAGTTCTTAGCAACTGTAACCACTCACATAGGATTGCATTCATTTAATTTGTTCGTACGAACACGCAAGATAAAATTCGCATGCAATGTAACCGCAGCCTTAGGCAGCTCTAAAGTGTGGCGAAAAACAACAAATCCCTTTCTAGTCTCTTACTGCAGTCTCTTGCTAAAGCCGTTTGCTAAAGTTGCTTGCTTAATTCTCTAGCTGATATCTTTTATTATATCCTCATGTAAGAGGCTTTTGTTATAGTCTCTTGCTGGCACATTGGCATCACTGCTGCAATCTGTCAAATATCGTGTTTTAACAATTTGTCTTACGTATGTGTGCAAAATTAAAGATAAACTAAACATTACATGAACTTAAATATTTATTAAAAAAATTAATAATTTAAATAATTAGCGAATTAAAAGTAAAAGTCACAAATTTTAAACTTTTCTTTCAAAACAGAAGTTAATTATATTTATAATTATAGTTAAAAAGACTTATGCCTTAAAAACCGTAAATTTGTTAATAAGTAACAAGTTTGTAATTTTTGCTTATAATTTCTTCTTGTATTCATAGAAATCTTTCTTTATTTTTTAAATATTTATTCTTCGTCATTTTTAGAATTATAAAACTTTTTAATTTTGTTAAAGTTTGTTTTTATACACAACTTTTGACAGATGAGTGGAATAGTCGTTAAAACTTCCAGTCAAGAGTTTTACAGTACTCGCTTATCTTTTTATTAACATTTTTTCTGCAGTCTTTTAGATGATTAGGTACTTCATAAATGATCTATTGTAGCTGAGTTGTTGTTTGTGTTGTTGTGTTGCTGTTTTGTGTATAAATTAGAGACATGAGCAAGAGACTTGTTGTTTTATTGCCGCACTTTCGAGCTACCGAAAGCAGCTAATGTTATCGATTAAAGTAATTTTATCTGTATGTGCTTACAAATAATATCAATACATTGTTTTTCTTGTGAATTGAACTTATGTTCAGTAATAAAATTGTAGATAAAATTTATTTATAAAATTTTTTAAATTTATTTTTCAACCTATTTATTAAAATGGTTTTTAGCATATTTTTAATCTGACTGTAGGTCCCTTCTTATTAAATAATTAAACGTCTAATATTTTTTATTATACTCTATATTTCTCCTTGAGAGTCATCATCAGTGTTACGATCTACAAAGATAATTATAATAATTTTTAATATTTTAGATATTAATTTTCATGTTTTATAATGAATACATAACAAAAATATACAATAAACATACAAATATTTTTTATAAGTTATTTATATATATTATAATTATATATTATATATATTAAAGTTATTAAATAAAAATTATATGTAATGTTTACATATTATAAGTTAATATTATTAAAACTACTTACACAACCTTCTCTTTGTTCTATTGTCTATATTGTACTAATTTTTACTAATCACTTCTCTATAGAGGTGGGCTACATTCTCTGTGTCTGTCTTATAGTTCATTCTTTTGTTTTGAGGTATTTTCATGATATGTAGCATCTCTAACGTCATTCTCTATCCATAATTCTTCTCCTCGCATAACACCTCCGCCTGTTCAAAATCGGCTTCATGTGATTTTATTGGCAGTAATCGCAGTTTTAATTTCTAAAACTTATCTTAGTTTTTGGTCCGACTTATGCTACTGATCGTAATCCTGATGATGACTCTCAAGAACAGTCGAAATATAGAGTATAATAAAAAATATTAAACGTTTAATTATTTAAAAGAGAAGACCTACAGTCAGATTAAAAATATATAAAAAAAACCATTTCAAAATTTATTTAGTTTTCAACATAAAATAAATATTAACAAATAAATAAACTAAACAAATAAATGTAAACTATTAGATTTCATCGCCGACTTTTAATCCAAATTCAAAGACAATTACGTTGTTATCGATTATAAATAATAAAAACTTTAAAATTGTAACAAAAATTTATAGAAAACACTGCTCAATCATCAAATTGATTATTAGGGACTCGATTTTTGACCCTTTCATGCAAATATGTTATAAGTAATATTCAATAATAATGTATATATATAAGTGAGATAAAATCTGCTTTCAATTTCATACAATTTTAAACAAATCATAACGCTTATCGGACAAAATTTGTTGATTGATGAGCGATTGAAGCCCAAGCACAAACACAACAAAAAAGAAATAGAAATGACAGAAAATCGCTAGGAAAACTATTTAAACGTCAATGTGACACACACACGCACACAACACGAGACCGAGGCTATTGACATGACAGGATCTGTACCAAGTCCCACTACAAACGCACAACAACCAACTTATATGTATTTTCTGTGCTTCTATCAAAAAAATTCATTTATTTTTTCGCTTTAAGTAGGCAGAACAAAATTAAAAATAGCATCAAACACACCAAATGCAATGAAAATATTAATCAAAAAAAAAAAACAAAAACAAAAAAGAGAAAATTGCTAAGTGATGACTTTGTGCCATGCATATGTAGTGCGTATGTATGTGTGTATGTTTTTCGGTGTGTATGAGTGCAAAGTATACACAGCGTTCGCTTTAATTTTTTGGTTTTTTGCATTATTGTTTTTTCTGTTTTTTTTTCTTAAACTCACGTTTTATTGTTTTTCCGACAAAACGTGTTCTTTGTTCAACAAACGCTCAACAAAGGCTGAGCAAAACCAGTATTTTGGCCCTTCTACCACCCACAATCAAAACAAAAATTAATGGTAAAGCAGCAATTTTTAACTATGAGAACAAAGCAAAATTGTTGAAGAAGAGCGTATAATAAAGAGAAGAAAAACAACCTCTGTGAACTGCTGACTTGCCAAGGATACATTCGTGATATTTTATGTACTCTACAGTGAGTGCTTCATTATTTTTGTTTTTGTAGTTTGTATGCTAGTTTTAGTTTTGTTATTACTGTTATTATTATTTTTGTTTTTGGTTTTGTTTTTGTTTTTATTATTTAACATGTGCAGCTTTTGATTTATAAACGTTGCTAGAAGGCAGTAATTTACTTGTTAAGGCTTGTTTGTTTGTGTTTGTGTTTGTATTTGTGTATATTTATCGCAGTGTTATTTTAATAAAATATCCTTTTTTTATTACGTTTTGCGCTTGTTTGTATTCTTTATGCCCTCCATGCTGGTTTTCTGTTTTTACATTTGCTACGTCTTGTTTTTCTCTCACTGACATTTTGTGTATTTTTCCCTTCTCAACGTTTCTACGCTTATTTCAAGGCTAAAAGTGCGTATTGAATTTTGCCATTTTGTTTTTCTTTCATGCATTTATTCTACTTTTGTGTATTTATCCAAAAAAAAAAAATTTTGGTGAAATGTTGAAAATTGTTATATTGTTAAAAAGAATTAGAGTTTATTTAAGCAATAAATAGATTATTTAATTTAATATGCTAGAAAAAAAAACACTCAACAATTACTTCGTAATATGGTTTTTTTTTCACAACCCAAAATTTTCACAACAACAAATTTTATTAAGCTAAAGTCGTGAAGGAATTTCTTTTTATTTAATTGTTGGCAATAAAATGACGCAATACATTTCGTGCAGTTGTGGCGTTACATAAATATACATAAATAATTATGTTAAAATCAGTTCTTGTGCAGCAAGTCCACACAAGCTCAATCTCTTTTCCCCCCTGCATTATTAATAGTTTACTAAGCAAATTCACACAATTATTTTAACAATTTGTGTATTGATTAAAGCTGACCTATTATATATTCATATTCACATTGCTTGATATGAAATTCCTTTACAAATTAAATTCTTTGTTGATTCTTGTTAAACAGGAAATCGCGCCAAAAACTATGCAACACAATTCAAAGCACTCATACCACTCAATTAAGCGTCATAATCTTACTGTAGACGCCTACGTCAACTGCTTTGTAAAACACTTGCTACACTTGCTACATTCGCAACACTGACAACACTCCTTAAACATGTTAGAATCGTTAGAATTACACCTACATACTTTCAATGCCTTCGAAGAATTCTTACCTTTATGACGCGCGCTAGTAGCGCATCTATGCTTTACGGTTTTCACCTATTTTTCAGTTTTCAGTTCATGTGATGTTCAATTTCACAAATTTAACATTTTGTACATGTCTGCACACACATAATGACCCAGTTTTTTTGCGTGTTTATCTCAAACACGTTACTTACTTCCGCGCGGCGTAAGAGGTGTAACATTCTCTAGTGACCGACTTTTATGTGTTACAATGAAATGTCGCATCCTTGTTGCACTTTGTCTACATAACTTATAATAAACTTTAAGGTTCTTAATGGGTCCTTCTGTATAGAAAATATTTACTTTGCAAGTAAACTCTTACAGTTTATGAGTTTCTTTGTCGTTTAAACGATTATCAACAAGCAGCATAATTTAAGATCAGTTTAAAATTAATTAATAAGCAGTAATTAATATTTTATTTGTTATACAAATTTTTATTATATATTATTTTAAATTCTCTATTAAATGACACTTACACAAGAAGCAAATATGTGTGTTAAAACAAGAGCATGCGTTTTTGTATCCTTTTTGGCAACAATTAAAATATTTTGCTTTTTAATTTTATTTTTTTTTTGCTTAACAATTAATTATTTTAATGTAAATAATTAAAACATTTTTATTATTAGTAAATTTTAATTAAAATTCTTAACAATACAAATTTATATTTTACTTCGAGTAAATGACGTTTCGCGCGCTTTTCAGTGCTTTTGTTGCGGATATGCACACACAGCAGACATTGAAAAATTACATATGAAATTCGAAATAAAAAAACCGTTAAACACGTCCGCTCGCTTCGATATTTAACACATTTCTGCTCAGCAAAACTCTTTGAAAACTGATGAGCATATAAATGTACTCTCCTTGCAACAATTGTCACTCAATGCAAATTAATGCCACTCAAAAAATTTCCTTTTGACTTTGCAAAGTCTTTTTGGCACTCAAATATTTTGTAAATAAAAAAACTTATTTACATAAAAACAATCAAATTGACTTTATTTATTATTATTTATTTATTATTTATTATGTTAATTATATTAATTATTTATTATGTGAAGACTTAAATTAAGTTGATTGAAAAATTCATCTATAATTAATTACTTAATTTTCAATAATTATTATAATTTATTGGAGGGAAGGGATCAGGTAATGTGCCTGATTTAATTTAACTTGGTAAATGCCGTATGTCTCCAAGTTGACAGACAGCCTCCACGTGGCCAAATTTTATTTATTTATTTTTAAATTAACTATTTAGTCAATTGTTTATATAAACCAAACTTTTTTAAATTATTCTTACTTAATACATTTGTTGTGTATTATTTAAACAAATTACCAATTAACCTATTCAATCTATTAATAAATTAAAATAATTAAAATTAAAATAATATTAATCGTATAAAAGTACAATTTTTTTTTATTTTAATTTAATATATTATTTTATATTATTTATATAAAAGTTTGTATATACTATATTAAGCAGATTCGAATATTGCCTATCCCTGACACTGCATTCATTTTTAGGATATTTACTTTTGCCCTTTATATAGTCACTGAAGAATATCTTTTACTATAACTATATTGAGAAAAGTCTTGAACGTCGCTAGCTCGATGTTTAGAAACGTATAATTAAATACTTATTGTAATAATACAATCAAATTAGATATTAAAATAGATAAATTCTAATAATTTTAAATTAAACTTAACTTTTTATCAAACCTCTTGTATATAATCACAGTATAAAATAAAAAAACACTTCTAATAAAATATTATCCTGAAAAAAATATATTTTTATTAGAACTAAAAAATTACTTAATTTGAAATATTTAGGGCTAGAGATCAAACATTAATATTTTTGGTGCAATATTTCTTTTAAACTTGACTAGCGTAAATTACAAGAAATAGATACACTGGCATAAAATATTAGCACTATCTATGAGACCATATTATCAGGCTAACTTGTAATTTCCTTTTGTACACACGATATATCCTTTATTAACGCCATCCGTAATAGATTTGTGTAAAACAAACAGTTGGTGTTTTTTTAACGCAATTTAAAAAAAAAATAAGCCTCAATATCCGGTATAGAAACTTCATCCATTTCGCTAAGCACATACAAGTCATCCAAGGCTTCATATAATATCATAGAAGTTTTCACAGCTCCTCCTTTTCAAGCCTTTCTGCTACGCACTTCGTTGGCTTTTTGATAGTGGCCGCAGTTTTGACAAAAGAAGATTATCCAGTTCTAGTTTGCTTCCATTTTTTTTTTGATAATGACTGCAGTTTTGGGCTTTCTGATACGATTCTTCTTTATAATTGTTTCAGTTTCCTTAGTCGCTGCTGCGAAAGAACATTCTCCAGCTTCGGCATTTTTTGTTCTCATTTTTGGTTCAGACTTCTTACCGCGACACAATTTCTGTACTGCAACTCTTTCAATGTCACTGGATAATTGTCCAATTTACGTTCAAAAACTTTGATACTCTAAAATCTGTTATTTTATTGTAAAATGGTTACTACTACAAACAATTTTATATTAAAAATCAAGTCAATAAATATAATTATAACCATAATTTTTATGTTACGTTTTACAACACTAAAGCTTGAAAAAGTGTAATCTAAAATTCCCCATATATGCTCTTCCATTGGTAAAAACTCTTGCTGTGCGCAAGTTCAGGAAAAGAACTCTCCGACTGATTACAAAATTTCCGCTACCACTGCCATCACAAATGGAAAAACACTCAAAATATGATATGAAGTGATTAGAATCACGTGTGTCAACCTATGGAACATACTTTCAAACTCAAATATTCGCATTAATTTTCATTCATATCTTCATCGCAGACGTGCTTTTCGAGCTCTTTGAATTGAGATACTATGGTGTGTGGGAGAGCATCCCAACTTGTTAAGCAAATTGAAAATTGTTGAATCTATTAAACTGACTCAAAAATATTGCGTTTCCTTCAGAATTTTTCATACAAATTCTGCTTGCCGAACACGTTGTGAGTGCCATCAAATACTGGAGGTTGCACCATGGAGACCGACATGTGGTCTCAAGGATTTTAAACAGGAGATAAAGGAACACAGCAGCGCCACAAAAACAACACAAATGCAAAATATTCGCACACGTGTTTATGCTGCTTAAATGTCATATGTGAAAATTGTCCCCCGAGTCAAAGTTAATTTAAATGCTGCTTTCTGGAAAAGCATAAATTTAAAATTTGGCCATCAAATAAAAATGCTCCACCAAAATGTTTTTATACAATTTTAATGTCACAGACAGCGAAAGTCAAAATATCATTCCAAGCAATTTGCGATTTTTTCACGGAATTTTGTAAATATTTTCAGAAATTTACAAGAAAGTCCGTGTGAGTGGGTAATTGAAAGGACTAAGGGATGTTTATGAATATATAGAACTTGATTTAAAAGAGTTTTCACTTATTTAAGAAGACGATAACACAAGTCATTGCATATAATATAGTCAACGAAATTTACAAAAAAATACAATAACCGTAGAAACATTTAAGATCAAAATAAATGGAGAGCTATAAAAACTTCAAATTACTGAATTCACCTTTGCCTTTTATATATTCCATATATTCCATTATTTTTTTTTTTGTTATATAATACATTCTACACGTCAAAATGTCTTACCCTTTTGAACTTTCGAGTAACTTTTTCATCCAAACTTATTGTATTTTTAAACAAATTACACTAGTTTACAGCCAAAAATTTCCAAAGACGAGACCCATATTTTCTATAGGGAAATTTTCCGTAGAACTCGAAAATCATAACGATTTTTTTTTCCTATGTACCGTTTTCGAGATATTTGCAAAAAACCGTTATTTTGACTTTTCTCAAAACATCACCCTGCATATTCCCCCATAGCTTTTTTTCTGAAGTTATCTCGGTAGTATATTATATATCAAATTAAAGGTGAAACTCGTACCAATATTTTGAGTTACATAACGTTAATGTATCTTACTTAGTTTCGCTGCTATAGCTAGAAATGTACAGATGAAAAATGTTTTTTTTACGCTTTTTTCAATTTTTTCGATTTTCAAGGTGATGGGACTCCCACAAATATATTAAAAAAAAATTTTTTTTTTAATTAATGTTAAAGACTGTTTTAGTACAAATATTTTGAGTGGCTTAACATAAAAATCGAATAAAAATTTCAGAAGTTATTCGCCATTTTCCAAAGTTACCCAAAATAGTGGGTTTTATTAAGAAGTCAGAAAAATCATTTTTTCGAATTTATTTTGTAAAATTTAGAGTGCAAATCAAAACTGTATTATGCAAAATTGCACAAATTTTATTTAAAAAATTAAAATTAATATTATTTAATATTAATATATTGCATTTTATATAGAAGTTTGACGTCGAACGTTAGTTTATTAAACTACTAATTGGTATTATATGATACCATACGATTCTTTTTGGGATTTGCTATGGCTAAGCAAGATAAACCGTGGATTTCTAATGGAGTGTGTCTAACCAGCAGGATTACACTTAAAAGGTGGTTTACTGGAAGAAAACAATATTTGAACTTTTGTGTACCAATATTTTGGAAAGAGGTTGTAAACCATTCTCAGTGTTATTTCTGCATCATAAATCTTAAATGTATGACGTCGCCAAAGAAAATAAGATTTCTGAAGTATCCAGAAATAGTATCAGTAATTAAGCCAGTTTCACAAGCAATGCGACTGCTCAACCAACTCCACCAAATATGCAAGACAACAATAGTGAACATGAAAATAAAGTTTCATTTGAGAGTTCTACGAGTAAAACCGCAAATCATTTTATATCACAAATTGAATTAAACGATTTAACTAGAGACTTACATTTATCAAAAGCTCATAGTGAGCCTCACGTCTTCACGTCTCCAACAGTGGAACTGCTTAAGTGAATCCACAAGAGTAACTGAATATCGCAACAATGCTTATTCATGTTTTCTCAAAAAATTCCATCAAACTGTTTATTGCAGTGATATTAAAGGTCGTTTCAAGAAATTGCAAATAAGGTGTAATCCTAGCGAATGGTGTCTTTTACAGATAGTTCAAAATTTAGTTTAAGATCTGCTGTTGTTCACAACGGCAATGAACTTCTCACTATACCATTAGCGCATGCCGTTGGGGTAAAGGAAACCTATGATGAAGTTGCGAAAGTTTTAAAGTTAATTCAATATAACGAATTCAATTGGAAGCAATTGGAAGCCAATCTAAAGGTTGATTATTTGACTAAAGTACAGAGCAACAAAGGATCATTTCCTACGTTCATCTTGGCCAAAAAGCGAAGATCTCATAATAGGAATTCAAAATATCGCAAATAAAGCTCTTATTGAACCGTGTCAGAAAGTTTTGCCACCTTTGCATATAAAACTTGCCCTAATGAAAAATTTTGTTAAGGCTCTGTAAAAAAACGAAACTCCTGCGTCCGAATATTTTATACATTTTTTTCCCGGCATTTCTTTTGCTAAAATTAAAGAAGGAATCTTTGTTGGACCACAAATCAAAAAACTGATGAGGGATGAAAAATTTAATAATGTGTTAAATAAAGAAGAGTTGAAAGCATGGACTTCGTTTAAGCAAATGGTTATCGGCTTCTTGGATAACGAAAGAGATTCACTTTATAGAGAAATTATTTCATCTTTAATTGAAAATAACAAAGTTCTTGGCGCAACTATTTCTCTAAAATTGCATTTCGTGCACTCTCATGTGGACTTTTTTCCTTCAAATCTCGGTGCAGAATGTGATGAACAAGGTGAAAGGTTTCATCAGGATATCTCTGCAATGGAAAAGAATATCAAGGGTATTGGGACGCAAGCATGTTAGGAGATTATTGTTGGACAATTATAAGAGAAACAAATTCTACACACTATAAGAAGTTTGCTCAAAGTACATATATACCTCACTATAATATATAAATTAACTTTCAATAATGCAGTTCCACGTTCGACGTCAAACTTTTATATAAAATGCAATATATTAATATTAAATAATATTAATTTTAATTTTTTAAATAAAATTTGTGCAATTTTGCATAATACAGTTTTGATTTGCACTCTAAATTTTACAAAATAAATTCGAAAAAATGATTTTTCTGACTTCTTAATAAAACCCACTATTTTGGGTAACTTTGGAAAATGGCGAATAACTTCTGAAATTTTTATTCGATTTTTATGTTAAGCCACTCAAAATATTTGTACTAAAACAGTCTT
>NC_051847.1:87685497-87701533 GCF_002237135.1 Teleopsis dalmanni | reverse complement strand
ATGACAATAATTATTGTAATAAATCAGCAATAATCAAGGTAATTGGTATTCCAATGAATCGCATTTAGTGGGGTATATGACATTAATTGTAATTAATGGTTCTCGTTGAACAAGTTGTAACTTCTATTTGAATTGTATTCGATGATTTTTGTGTATAAGCAATAAAATATTGCACTAAATGAATGTTTAAGCTAAAAACTTTACTTACTGGCATCACTACTCTGAACAGCTGACACTGTTTGAATAGCACTGTAAACGCGGCAATTACTTTTAATATTAAATAAATACGGAAGACGCCGCATTAGTTTCAATCAAAATGTCGAATTTCGTAAATATGGATGTTTTTGCTAATTATCAAAAGTATATTGATAATGAGCAAGAGATTCGAGAAGTATGTGAAATATATATTATAATTAATCAAAAGTAGCATAAATCTTTTAGAACATTCGTACCGTAGTCCGTGAAATTGAACAGTTGGCTAAAGAATCAACAATTCAGCTACAAATCATCCACTGTGATTTGAAGAAAAGTATGTTTCTAATATTTATTTTCTGAAATTGAATATTCTTCATTTATATATATTTTATAAAGTTGATTACGCTTGCGCAGAGGCACGTAAGCAAATTTTGGCGTGTGCAGAAAGCTACCAAAAACTTGCTGCCTTGATACCAAATGGTCAATATTACCGGTGAGTCACTGACGCCTTCTACTAAGTTTTTGTTTTGCAACTATCGCGCTTTATTTTTAAGGTATTCTGATCATTGGACTTATATTACTCAGAAATGTGTATTTCTGATTGCCTTAGTGGTGTATTTGGAAGCTGGATTTTTGGTGACACGTGAGACTGTTGCTGAAATGCTATCATGTAGGTCTTAACAAGTATAGATGTATTACTGAACATAAATTTTTATCATTTTTATTTAACAGTAAAAACTAATCATGCTGAAGGGTTTCATTTGGATATAGAGGATTACCTGCATGGTATTTTGCAACTAGCTTCTGAGCTGTCACGTTTCGCTACTAATTCAGTGACCATGGGTGACTATGATCGTCCACTTAATATTTCGCATTTCTTGGCAGATGTTAATTCTGGTTTCCGACTTCTGAATCTCAAAAATGATGGCTTACGCAAACGTTTTGATGCTTTGAAGTATGATGTTAAGAAAATTGAAGAAGTTGTTTATGATATCAGCATACGCGGCTTACGAAGCACAGCTGAAGGTGATGGCACAGAAAAGGATAAAAACGACTAGTGGCTTTTTTCGTCAAAAAGTATTAACATTGTTATAAGTTTTATACAATTTTTCATCAAATATATTTAATATTAACTTTTGAAGTGCTTTGAAATTAAAAACAAGTACATTTTAATTACAAAGAAGATTGTAGTAGTTTGACAATAATTACTGAAGCTAACATAACTTAGTATAAGGTCGGCTTATTTAAAAAAAAATTTAAGTAGAGCTGAAGGTTTGTATTATTTCAGAAATAATCGCTAAAAGTGGCGAAATGGGATTGAGAGTTCCATATTAAATGGTTTTAGTGTTACAAAATATATCACTGTACCGTTTTTAGTATTACTTATTAAATATCCAAATTGTAGCAACTTATTGTAAATTTAATTTAGAAGAAATACGATGCATTTTAGTAAATCATTCGATCGACTTCACAATCTCGTACCTTCTTTCGCTTGATCAGTTAGTTGCACCGTGGCTCCTAAAGTGTTAATGTACTCTTTTTAACCGGCAGCTTAAAGTGTTTACAGCTGCACTTCCATTCTGCATGGATAGCCAAATGTGGTTGCAACTGCAGGTCCGAAATGTGCTTAACCGACTTGAATAAAACTATGCTTCAAGTTATTTGTTTATTCTGTATTTAAGTTTATTTGTTATTAACTTAATATTTGTTATTGTATCACTCGTACATATACATATATATATATGTATATAATTTTTTATTTATATTTGAACTGGCACACCAACAAAATTCTGTTTAATGGAATGGGAAAATATATGAACTAAATGTAGAGTTAGCGAAATTCAATCGATTTTATAGTAAATTTAATGTGAAAAATTAAAAAAAATTATTTAATATGAAAATGAAAATAAACATCTGAATTAAGAATTTTTCTGTGATTTACTTTGTAAAATCTGCAACGTTAAGTTTCTTTTACATTAAATGGTAAAAAAATAAATTGCCGCAAAATATTAAAATTCGGTAATGTTTTTTATGAATATAAATTCTTCAGGCCTTCGAACCGGAATTTTTTTCGTTCCGGTTCAAAAGATTAAAAATATATCGGTTCGATTCCAGTTTTTGTTCTTGCAAAAATATTGGTTTATTTTGGTATTAGGTTCGGTTCCGGTTCGAAGCCCTGGAATTCTTATACAAACATTACAACAATTGATAATACAATTAATTAATAGTATTAATTGCTGTAAAATTATTTATTAATTTTTTATCTATAGGTATTATTTGCATCCTTATTAAGATTGCAAAGAATAATTCTTTGTCGTCAACGTGAGATTTTTTAACTATTGTAAGATTCCTGGATGATCGTCTGTTCGCTGATAATTTATTAACCGACGACGAATTCATTAATTTTTAGATTATAGATCGGTGAGGGTCTTTTAGATCGGTGTTGCACATTTATCAAAACTTATGATATGAGTTTGCATATCTAACTAGAAAACTAAATCGATGGAGTATGGTCAATGCAAGAAAGTACGAAAAAATTATTGTAAAATAAGGTTGTGTCTAGATGAAAGAAGACCTTATTCTACACCTTGTGCGATTCTATTTCATTAACTATTTATTCAATTAGTATTGAGTATTTTTAAACAAAAGGAGTATTTTTATTTTATATTTTTATTTTGAAGGAGGAACTGGGTATTGAGTTCTTAGATTGACCAGGTAACAACCATAACCTCAAACTCAAATAGAATGTCTGAGTCATTATGAGTACATAAACTATAGTTGGATTCAGGGAAACTATAGAAATTAATGACCTGTATAGATAAACAAACGAATATCCAAAGAGTATTCCCAATATTTAATGCTCAATAGGATAAAATGCGTAATTAAAGTCAAAAGTGGTACTACGATGTATTACATTAAATTAATAAATGCTAAATTATATTGCCGATGTATTACATTAAATTAATAAATGCTAAATTATATTGCTTGGCAAGGAAATTATCATTATATTGTAATAAATGAAGGACTTCATTAGAAAAAATTTAGTTTTTTGTTGTTGTTATAATTAAAAGCAATTTTAAGTTGCTTGATCAAATTGTTACACAGCTGTTAAATCTAGTGTGATTTTGAAAAAATAATTATTTTTAATTACATGAAATTAAATTAACAGAATAAATTGTGGGGAAACCCTAGTGTCGAAAAGGCACAAATGCATAAAATTTCAATATGCGCCTTTTTTTTCTATTTTAATATAATTGAGTGGTCCATATGTGCTGTTTTAAATTAAACATAATAAAAACAGAACTATTCAAATTTAGTAAAAATTTGATATTTTTATTCAAGTCTTTTAACAAATCTATATTAAGGATTGATTAATACATATAGCGTATAAACATATATACAATATTTGAATATTAAAGCAGGCCACAGGTAGATGAAATCTATGTTGGATACTGTTTTAAAAGCACTGTGATAATGTTCGAAAGTATTTCGAACCAATATTTATAAAGGAGAATGAAATATTTCAATAAATAGTTCATTTATTTATTAATAAACTGAAATATTTATACGAAAAAACAATTATTATTTTTAATTCTTAGATTTAATTATAGCTAAATAATTAATAAATCGATTATCATCAATATAGTGTTTGAGATCTGGAAAATGTGTTGGCAGCCCTTATTTTTTACACTCTCACTTGTTTGCTTGAAAAACGGTTTTTAAAAATAAAACATTTTAACGCAGTGAGTTGCACAGTTCGGTTGATGTTTCTTGTGGGTCGTGTGTGTTGCAGTGTATGGTTGTGTTGTTGTATATTAAAATTCGTTGCATTTCTAAGTGAAAGTTTTATTTCCGTGACGATATAAAATAAAAATGCATTCAATTTATGTTAAACAAAAATTAGAATAGTGCATTTGTGGTTTTTTACAATTTTAATGCAAAAAAAAAATAAAGTCTGCATACCAATTTCTTTAACTTTAAGTGTACCAGGTTCTTGAGATAAGAATCCATAAAACAGTTACCGAGCGGTTTTCTGAATTAACGTTCTTGATTTTTTAATTTCGAATAAGTAAGTTTAATTTTTTATTTTTTATAATTGCCTATTGATATATGTATGTATACCTATATTATTGGTGCAAGGCGTGGAGTAATCGCTGGCAATATATTTGATTTAGATTTCAAAACTATTAAAAATATATATTAAAAATTCTTAACATGATTTACTAAATCATTAATCAATATTCATATATTAAAAACATCAAACTGTATATGAATTGCATATAAATTCAAATTAATTATAAAACAAACTTCTTCACTGTTTAACTGACCTTATATACATATATGTATATTTTGGGGGATTTAAAAGTTACTGCCGTTTTTGCTACGTTAAAAAATTAAAAATTAATTTTAATAATTTTAATAATTATTCATTACCTTTTGCTATTGTTCGGGTAGTTTTATAATGCCATCGGTGTAGAATTTCTGTGGTTTATTGGCGAAAATCATAAGTGATTTTCAGCAGATTTTTGGTCAGCTAATTTTTCACTATTAGAAGAGTTTTGCCGGTCTTTAATATTATCGTATTTAATCTATTTTAATCCATTAAACATTTCTTCTATAACGATTTGTTGAACACGAAAAATGCTTTTCTGGAGAATGTATTGTATTAAAGATATAGAAACTTTGCCTCTTCACTTAAGTTCCCTTTTTTCATTTTATCTTCATTTTTTCAACTTATGCTATATTTACCGTGATATCTGGTAAATATGCCCGGACTTATTCAGAGACTCTTTAAAATAATTTACAATTCATTTTATAATTTATATTAGTTTTTAAATTTCTAAGTGTTATTGTTAGGCTACGATTCAATAAAGACATATTGTTAAATAAAAAAAAAATCTTCATTCTTCATATATTAATTATATTTAATACTTAATAAATTGTTACAAAGATTTCGTTATTTCAAGATAAGGATTATATTATTTTTAACTCAAATATGTATTCATGCAATTTTTATTAATTATCAACATTATTTTATTAATTATCAACCTTGTTTATTTTATAAATTAATAATAATAATAAATTTTAATAATTATAATTGTATAATATTAAACATTATAGAGCCATATAGTTCTTTCTAGATGATTTTGGTCAGCACCTCGGCTTCATTATTGGTTTAAAAATGTGAAAATTCTTCCAGATTTATATATCAGTAGAATAGACTAATAGGTTTAAGTTGAGCCGTAAGATCTTTGTGCTAATATAACCTGGTCCATTTAGGTTTTATTTCTAGTTTACAGTTTTAAATAAATTTTTTTATTATGAACTCTTTCATTAATATTTTCTTTGAGTTTTACACAAATTCCTTTGAAGACCTCAGCACCTCAACTTCATTATTGGAAATGTCAGTAATGTTTGAAATGGAAATGTTTGAAATGTCAGTAGAATATACCAGTAGAATAGACTAATAGGTTTAAGTTGAGCCGTAAGATCTTTGTGCTAATATAACCTGATCCATTTAGGTTTTATTTCTAGTTTACAGTTTTAAATAAATTTTTTTATTATGAACTCTTTGATTAATATTTTCTTTGAGTTTTACACGAATTCCTTTGAAGACCTCAGCACCTCAACTTCATTATTGGAAATGTCAGTAATGTTTGAAATGGAAATGTTTGAAATGTCAGTAGAATATACCAGTAGAATAGACTAATAGGTTTAAGTTGAGCCGTAAGATCTTTGTGCTAATATAACCTGATCCATTTAGGTTTTATTTCTAGTTTACAGTTTTAAATAAATTTTTTTATTATGAACTCTTTGATTAATATTTTCTTTGAGTTTTACACGAATTCCTTTGAAGACCTCAGCACCTCAACTTCATTATTGGAAATGTCAGTAATGTTTGAAATGGAAATGTTTGAAATGTCAGTAGAATATACCAGTAGAATAGACTAATAGGTTTAAATTGAGCCGTAAGATCTTTGTGCTAATATAACCTGATCCATTTAGGTTTTATTTCTAATTTACAGTTTTAAATAAATTTTTTTATTATGAACTCTTTGATTAATATTTTCTTTGAGTTTTACACAAATTCCTTTGAAGACCTCAGCACCTCAATTTCATTATTGGAAATGTCAGTAATGTTTGAAATGGAAATGTTTGAAATGTCTTTAAAATATACGAGTAGAATAGACTAATAGGCTTATGTAAGTTGAGACGTAAGATCTTTGTGCTAATATAACCTGATCTAGTTATGTTTTACTTCTTGTTTATAGTTTTAAACAAATTTTTTATTATGAACTTTTTCATTGAAACTTTTCTTTGACTTTTATACACAAATCCCTTTGAAGACTCATGGAAGCCATTGGAAATAATACCTTCATGTTGAGAGGCAGTCTTAAGTTATTACTAAACTACTTTCTAAGCGGTCAAAAGTGCAATATGTAAAAAATCCAAATTTTAAATAAATTTAAATATTAGTATGAGTAAATAAAAAAACCTGCTTAAGCCTGCGATGTGGTTTAGCTTAAAAATTTGAGTTTACATAATACGTACATATATATAATAAGTATGTTTCTCCTTTGTTAATAGCCGAGTATTCCGCTTGAATATTGAAACCTGCATTAAGCAAGTTTTAGAAAAAAAGTGATAGCAACCCAAGTAAATTACCTGTTCAAATCGAAGAGAAGAACATAAAAGCGAGAGAAGTGAGGATTTCTTAACCGCTGATGACGTTGAATCATTTTTGAGTTCCAAACACAACAAAGCGTAGCTACAAATTGCCATGGACTTTGGACTGGCCGTACTTGGACACGAAAAATGAGAAATAAAAAGCAAAAACCGGTGATGTGTGGAATGTGTTTTATTTTTTATTTTAATTTTTTTTTCTGAATGAGCTCTTGTGCTCCGAGAGATTAAGAGAGTCTTGAAGAATTCTTGTTATTTTTATTGTCTTTTTTATGTTGAATGCGAACAAAACAAAACCGAAATGAAGTAATTAAAATGTAGCGTCTTTGGGTCAAGGGCCTTCAGATCGTTTCTTCTTCTTTGTTTTGGACTAAATAAAACTAAAAATATAGAGCTATTTATTTTGAGTTTAATAGATAATGCAAGTATTAATATAATTAAAATTTAATTTAATGCCTTTCTCGGAAATAATGCTAATAAAACTTTTTCACAAGTTTATTTTTAATTTTCAAGTTCTATAAACTAAAGTAAAGAAACTAAGAAACCTGAATAAATATATAAATTAATATCGTTTTTGTTTGTTTAAACATTTATTATTTTAATTTAAAATTAGAAACTAATGTATAAAAACTTTAATGTAATATATAAGAACTGAAAGTATTTCTTAAAGTATCTCATCTGTAGTCCTTATCTCATTTCTATATATAATAAGATCAAAAATTGAAATTTGCAAACTTTTCGGTGCAAACCGAAATTTGACACCCAATATAGTACGCATAAGACTTACTTAAGTCTATTTTAATATTGACCATGAACGTTTCTTAAATAATTTTTTGAGGCAAACTGTTTGAAGTGTTGATCCAGTCACTTAAATAAATAGAAACGTATAATTCCTATCTGAAAGTTTTTAAATACGATTATATCTTTCTCACAAAATAATAAAGGTCGATCAAATATATAATTTTTAGATTTAATTTAATATTTATAATATTTTAATTATAATTTATAGTGACCTATTCAGTCACTTATAAACGCAGAAATGTATAATTGCCATCCAAAACATTATAAATACAATATAGTATACCTAAAAACTGAGAAAACACTATCCTGTAGCGTTTTCTTATTGATAATACCTGCAACACTATTCCTAATTTCCCACCAGATTATAAACCATATCAAAATATTACTTACCATATCAAAATATTAATAATATATTAATATTATTAGTAAATATGTTTCATGAATGTTGGATTGTTTTACTTAAAGTGTTAGAATTTTGTCCTTAAGAATGTCACCAACTTTATTAGAAATGACCTTCATCGATTAAGATGACTCTTCCTTGAAATAATCCATTTATTTTAAGTTGTCCTCAAATCCAATTTTCAAATTACTACAGCAATATATGGGGATTTGAATTCATCTACGGGACCCACTAAATTTTATGCACTTTGACATATAAACTTTCATATCTCCAATCTTTAATTCCTTGTATGGTGTGAGAAAGTTCATTTTCTTCAGACCGACATGTAATAGATTCTAAATCCATAATATTTATATTTATTGTTTGATTCGCAACATTAATATGATATGATAGCTGTATATATAAGATAATGGTATTCAAAGTAGAAAGTATCCGGAATTTATAATTTGAAAACATATAACATAACTAGAACTTAGAAATATTTCATAAAGTTTGATTACCTGATTGTATATAGATAGTGATAGTTGGTTGGTTGGTTGTAGTGGCAGGCCATTAGATAACTTCAAATGTACCTCAATTAGCGATTTTAGCCGTTTTGCTACCACATTCCTCGCCAGAACCCTAGTATAGAAGAGTAGAGACTAAATCCATTCCGCCGAATTTAGGTTATTTAATATCTCTTTCATCTTCATCGTTGAGTAGTCTGATAAACTACCACAGAAGTATTTTCCGAAGAACCTATATCTTCTGGACGCTAAAGCCGGGCATTCACAGAAAAAATGTATTATTGTTTCTTTCTCCTGCGGGTTTCCACAATTTCTGCAGTGAGAGTTATGAGGAATGCGTAGTTTCTCTGCGTGAGTTCCTACACACGAGATAGTGATAATCAGTATACAAAATATCCACAATTTTTCATTTAAAAAAAATATTTTAAAAGATACCATCTTTGATAAGTCGATGATGATTCTCTTTTCGTTTAAAAATTGCGATGATAATTGGAAAAGAGTTATTTGGAGATAAACTGAACTTTAGAAATATTCTGTGTAATAAAATCAAGAATATGTGCTATCGACTAAGCACCGTACTCACCTGACATTGTAGAGCAGTTGAAAGCTTTACCTTAATCAGTCGACCTAACATGTATGGACGATTGAGTCAAGCGCGAGCTTAGTTGTTCTGTACTCGATCGGGTCTACTTTAATCGCGACATAAAACAAAGTTTGATTTATAGATAATTGATTATAATTTCAGATACTTTGTTCAGTTAATGTATTTATTTAAAGATGGTGCAGTATTCGAATATTTAGTTTGGTAGTTCTAATTATTTCCTGCAATTTATAAGACACAGTGTAGTCTTTCATACTATAATTTGTACAGTACAAAGCTGTAACTTTTTAATTAATAATAAAAATGTATGGTTTGTATGGTTCAATTATTAGGCTGCCACTAACGATATTGGAGTGTCCATATTTAAGTTGTTTCTTGACACCGAATCGGCCACTTTCCCAGGGGTGGGGCTTGAGAAATTGAGCTCCCACCGAATTGAGTTTGTAGTTAAAGTCAGTGAAATTTTTGAAATACAGTGAGGGAACATAATTTCGAACAATGAAATATTTCCTTACGATTTTGGCTACTCTAGCAGTTGCAACAACGCTAACAAATCATTTCCAGTAATGAAATAGAATTAAAAGAGTGGGCTTTTTACAGTTTCGATTTACTGACACTGTAATTATGCATACGAAGTGATTTATTTATAAATCACTCTAGTTTTTTACGATATTATTAGAAGACTATTTGTTTCTTAACCTATAATCTTGAACCATTTTATTGGATACACACTATAAAGAAATAGCAAATAACTAATCTCGCAATTTTATAAAAACTGATTAAGAATTAAGTGTTTTTTTTTTAAATCGGAGTTATAAGCATTTATAAAAATAGGGTTCGAAAAATTTTGCCTTATTTGTAAACTAACAGCTAGAAATTTTTTATATATTGTATGTTAAGAGAGTACACACAATGCCTTGATTAGAAGAACTCCTCTTGCCGCCTACTAATAAAACTAGAAAAATCCATACACGTTTCTAGATTCTATAAACTTTATAGCCTTGATAGACAATGCCGTGAGTTGATGATCCTCTTGTCTCTTACTAATAAAACTAGAAAGATCCATTTATGATTCTAGATTCTATAAACTTTATAGCCTGGTAAAGTTATAGTAGAGTTATGTTAAAAATAGTCTTAAGTATGCAAAATCACTACTACTTCATAAAGAATTATTGTCACTATTATACAATAGTGTATAAAGAAGAATTGTCACTATTATATCGTTCAGAATTTGGTTTATTCACTTAATGCATTATTGAAGTTCAGTGTGCGTTAAAATTTTTACTAAAAAAAATAAGAGTAAAGTTGTTTATTTCATTGCCGTAAATCTGGACTTTGTACTCTCCAATTTAGACCTATAAAAAAATAGTAAACTGATGAACTTGTGACGTTGCTGTGTGTTTACACAACGAAATATTCATTGACATATTAAGGCACATATGGGGGAGTGAAAAAATTTCATTCATTCATATTATGCAATTTTATTTTACAGACAAACGCTATTAGTTAAATAATATTGTTATAAACACTGAAAATTTAATTTAATATAAAATACAATTATATATTATTTTCTTTTATGTGCATTTTATTTTTTATATGCGTGACATATATATTCCTTATACCTGTCTTTGACTCTAAAAATTTTTTGCAGATTTGGCGTTTTATTGTTCTATTAATTTTTTTTTGAATTTAATAATATATATTTAAATTAATCAATTTTCGTTTTAATAAAATGAGGGTCAAAATATTTCGAACTTTCTAGTGAGCGGACGTGTTTTTAAGCCGGTCTCGGAAAAATTTAAATTTCAGTATAAAAACAAGTAATTGGCGGTCACTTTTGAAGGAATTACTTTTGATATTAATACAAAAATAAAAAACAGAACATTCTCGAACAAAAAAAACAATTCCTAAAAGTTAAAAGTGCATAAAATATTAATTTGAAAATAGCGCGCGCTTTTTCGATTTTTGTTGATTTTTGCACAACTTTAATATTAAAAAAAACTCAAATAGCTGACAGAGACAGCAAATTATTTCTAAAGCTCAAAATAAAAAAAGTGAGCAAGCATTCAAACAAAATATCAGTGCGGTTTTGTGAATATATAAACAAAACAAAAAAGTGCTGATAGAGACAGCTAGTATTATTACAAACGTGTTCCACAAAAGCTGTAATTGGAAGCCCGCAATTCATCACAACACAACACAACATCAAAACCAACATACGTGCTAACATTGGATTTTGGAATTTAAAGATATTTATTTTATTAATTATTATTATTTTTTTTATTATTATTATTATTATTATTCTTAGTATTATTATTATTGTTTTTTTTTCTCTTTTTGTTTTTATTTATATGTTTAATTATTAGAATATAAAGTATAATATTTTACACATTTTCATTTTATTTTTTACATCTTCATTTTTATTTTTATTATTTTCTTCTTTATATTAATTTAATTTAATTTTACTTATATTTATATATCAATTAATATTAATAGTAGTTAAATTAAGTAAATCTTATAGCACACCTGCTATTTGCATATATAACCACGTATGCAAATGAGCAATCAAAATCTAGTAAGAAGACATACGATAAGCATTCCAAGTAAACGTAATGCTTATCTGGTAATAGACGCATCGAATACGTTGCCTCTGAAAACTACACAAACTGACAAAAGTTTGTCAAACATTGCACCTTCAGCAACTTCGCTTGCATTTTCCGACTTAGCGAGTCCAAAAAATAAAATAAAGGTCCAAACAGGCATGGAACGCTATGTAAATATGAAACGCAAACTTAGTCCTCAAAAAGCAATTCAAAAGGTGCTAAAATAACTAAAACTATCAAAGATAGTGCAACTACAAACATTCTTTCTGGCAATAGATTTGCTGAATTAGCTGAAACTACAGATGAAGCTAATCAGCCTATTAACAAAAATTTTAAACCGCCTCCAATCTACTTGCGTGAACGCAGCTCAAATAAGCTAGTTACAATCCTTGCAAGTCTGATTGGAAATAATACTTTTCATATTGTTCCTATAACTAGGGGCAATATACACGAAACCAAAATCCAAATCGACACTGAAAACAATTTTAGAGTCATAACTAAATATTTCGAAGACAGCAAAAAAAATTACTACACATACCAACTAAAGAGTAGTAAGGGCCTTGTTGTCGTAATTAAAGGTATCGAATCAGATGTAGAACCCATTGAGATAACAAATGCCCTAAGCGAAAAAGGCTTTAGCGCTAGAGCAGTAATAAATATTGTTAACAAAGATAAAATCCCACAACCTATGTTCAAAGTTGAACTTCACCCGGAAGCTTCTAAGCTTAAAAAAAATGAGAGCCATCCCATCTACAACCTACAGTATTTACTTCACCGCAGAATTAGCGTTGAGGAGCCCCACAAAAGAAATGGTCCGGTGCAATGCACAAACTGCCAAGAGTATGGCCATACTAAGTCATATTGCACTCTTCGTACAGTGTGCGTAGCTTGTGGCGAGCTTCACCATAGTTCCGAATGCGATAAAAAAGCATTAAAGGATACCAACTCCAAAAAATGTAGCAACTGCAGTGGAAATCACACTGCAAACTACAGAGGCTGTCCTATTTATAAAGAACTAAAGCACAGGTTAGCTCTGCAGAAAGAAGCGTTGCGTAATCCTACAAGAAGCAACACCATTAAATTAGTTGAAGTACCTCAACCTTTAACTTCTAAGCCTGTTACACCAGGTGTTTCATATGCTAATGTCGTTAAATCTGACAAGCAACAAGCCCCTCCAGTTCAAAATAATAGTTTGGAAATAATGATCTCCACTCTCACTCAGAGCTTAACTCAGTTCATGTCAATCATGCAAACTACTCTTAACGAGATAGTTAAAATGCAAAGCCAATTAATGCAAATGTTTTTGTCTAAATAATGAGTACTTTAAAAATTTGTACATGGAATGCAAACGGCTTAAGCCAACATAAACTTGAACTCACAAATTTCATGTCCCGAGAAAGTGTGGATGTAATGCTTTGCTCAGAAACACATCTAACTAACAAAAATTTCTTTTCTATTCCTGGTTATTTATTCTATAAAACCAATCACCCAGATGACAAAGCACATGGTGGTACAGGTATTTTGATACGAAGGCGTCTAAAACACAATTTTCTAGGTACATATGCTCATAATTATATGCAAGCCACATCAATATGCCTTAAGCACACAGGAAAAAATTTAACTTTATCGGCAGTTTACTGCCCTCCTCGCTTCAACATTACTGAGACCCAATTTACGGATTACTTTTTAACTCTAGGTGAAAGATTTCTTGCGGCGGGAGACTACAACGCCAAGCACACGTATTGGGGTTCACGACTCTGTAATCCAAAAGGAAAACAGCTCTACAATTCAATTGTAAATAGAAAAAATGCACTAGACGTAATCTCTCCTGGGCAGCCAACATATTGGCCTGCTGATAACAATAAAATACCAGACCTAATAGACTTCGCCGTATCCAAAGGCATAAGCAAAAATTTTATCTCAACATACACTAGCTGCGATTTGTCTTCTGACCATTCTCCAGTTACATTTTGCTTACGTGATGGTCCTCAGTTACGAGACTGTTCCTATAGCCTTACAAGTCCTAAAACAAACTGGCTCAAATATAAAAAGTATATTAACTCACACATACACACAAATTACAAGATAAAGTGTAAGTCTCATATTGAGGACGCAACCTCGGTTTTAAACTCAATTCTGATTTCAGCAGCAGAAAACTCCACCCCTAAAGGCAATAAAATTTACAGATTCAATAGAGTTCTTACAAATAGTGACATAGAGAATTTAGTTTTACAAAAACGTAGATTAAGGCGTGAATGGCAAAAATCTAGGTCCCCTTTAGCGCAAAACTTATTTAAGGAAGCCCAAAGAAGACTTAGATCTGCATTAAGCAAGGAAGACAAAGTCAGACAATATAATTATATTCAAAACCTATGTCCAAATGGCAAAAACCATTCATCTTTGTGGAATGCTAGCAAAGGTATAAATCCTCCCATAGACTCCAATTCTCCAATATGAAACTCTCTTGGAAACTGGGCGCGAAGTGATGAAGAAAAATCTAACGTTTTTGCTGATTACCTAAAAGAGGTGTTCCAACCAAATCCTGCAGCAGGACAATATGACTTTCCCACTCAAGATCCACCAGCACCATCTATTGACATGAATATCACGGCCAATGATCTTGTTCAAATAATCACAAATAAGTTAGATTGCAAAAAAGCACCGGGATATGATAATATCTCACCCATCATGATAAAAAACTTACCCCTTTTGGCCATAAATTTTATCACAAGACTTTTTAATGCCATAATTAAATTTGGCTTTTATCCAACAGAGTGGAAAACATCCATGATTATTATAATTCATAAATCAGGTAAAGACCCCACGCTTGCCTGTTCATACAGGCCAATAAGCTTACTGCCATGCCTTTCTAAAACCATGCTAAAACCGTTCCTTGACGTTCAAAACTTAATACCGTCCCACCAGTTTGGTTTTAGGGAAAAACATGGAACTATTGAGCAAGTGAATCGTATAACGAATGAAATAAGACACGCATTTGAGCTCAGAGAATATTGTTCAGCGGTATTCCTTGATGTTAAACAAGCATTTGATAAAGTATGGCATAATGGACTCATATATAAGATACGCTATTCATTACCTGCAAATGTCCACTCAGTTCTAGAATCGTATCTGCATAATAGAAGCTTTAAAGTGAAATGCAAATCATATACTTCTAATAATTTCCCAATAGAAGCTGGCGTTCCACAAGGAAGTGTTCTTGGCCCTATATTGTATGTACTTTACACATCTGATATCCCGATAAGTAGTTCAGTTATCACCACAACGTTTGCCGATGATACGGCAATTTTATGCCGAAACAGAAACGCTGTGCTAGCTTCAAACCAACTTCAATCTCACTTATATCGGGTGGAGAAATGGTTGTCAAAATGGCGAATTAAAATTAACGAACTAAAATGTAGACACGTCATTTTTACTTTAAATCGGAGTACATCTCCAACAATTTTACTAAACAACATTCCCATACCACAAGCAGATAATATAACGTACTTAGGTATCCACCTAGACAGACGACTAACTTGGTGCAAACATATTGAAGCCAAAAAAATTCAGATGAAGCTTCAAGCCTCTAAGTTGCATTGGCTCATTAATAGCAGATCTTTCCTGTGCCTAGAGTATAAAGTACTCTTGTATGACAGCATTATAAAACCAATATAGACTTATGGTATCCAGCTATTTGGCAATGCTAGTGCATCAAATATTGAAATTATACAAAGAGCTCAGTCAAAAATACTAAGAATTATCACTGGTGCCCCATGGTATATTAGGAATGAAAGTATACACCGAGATCTACAAATTCCCCTAGTTAAAGCTGAATTTGACAATATAAGAAAAAAATACAATAAAAGGCTGACAGAGCATGTTAATCCCTTAGCAAGAAATCTCGCACTTCTATCTATTACTTCCCGTCTAAAAAGAGCTGACCGTCCATCCGTTAATTAATATTCAACAGCTTGAAGTAAAAACCGCACCTTTCTTTTTAGTAATCTGTTAAAGTTGAACCACTTTCTTAAGAAACCACCTAACATTCACTCTAATGAAATTTAACCCATTAATCTAAGTGAGGTTCGTGATATAAGGTTTACTTATTTTATTTTATTTTATACAATGTATAATTAAAATAAAAATTTGTAACATTATGTAATTAGTTATAAGATTTTACAACTTATTGTTAGTCTCATTTTAAGAGAAGATGCAATAAATAAATGTATGTTTAAAAAAAAAAAAA
>NC_051847.1:87660597-87685397 GCF_002237135.1 Teleopsis dalmanni | reverse complement strand
TAGTTTATTATCCATATACAGTGTTTAATATAAGGGAAAGAACAGTCACCCAAAGCAGAGCCCCATACTTTGAGAAGGCATTAATTAAAACAGGAGAGTGCCCAGTATCCTGAGTTCATTACTAAAAGACTGGATGCACCCCTCCAGTCAAGCATCCTCGGCGTAACAGTCTACCTCAGATTTGGGGGTTTTTATAGGTATCGTACAAATTTGAAAGCTACACATATCAAAACAAATATTACTATAAATACGTACCCGGGAAGTTTTCTCTTCCCAGCCCGACAATCAGCAGTCCACCCTTGGCAGAGACATGACCATATCAAGAGCTTCCCATCAGCCTGAGAGATTGTCGCACTTACCCTTACGAGTCTGACTGATAAGCTGGAACTTAGTGGACGGTCTTTACCGCCACCTACTCCCTGAGACGCTAGAGTATTGTTTAGCCATTCAGACTTTGCCAGCTTGCAAAAACAAAGAGCCTATCTACAAACTAACTACTACAAGGACTACAAGGTTACAAACTACAAACTACAAACTACAAACAACAAATTAACTACAAATTTATAACTACTTACTATCACTACAAACATAGATTACAAAACAACACATTCTACCTTAACCTACTGGTAGATCTTGGTTGCACTTCTTGCTCTAATCTCAATCAACATTCCAGTCAGTGACATCAGTGATAACACTGACTGAAATATTGATCAGAATAGCTCAAGTTGTATCTAAGCCCCTACACCACGACAAGGTGCCTACCACGTAGATACAACAAAAATTACTTTGATGGTACCAAAAGGGACTTTGATGGTGCTGCTCACTTAGCTGACGATGGATATGTGTGTAATTTAGCTTTTTCCATTTCAAAAATCCGAATTCATATCCTCCATGAAAATTTTATTTACTTTTATTTCTATTAACAGAACTCATCGAAAATTTTACTTGCTGAGTTCTAATTTAAAAAGTGCCTTATTATTTGTTCATTATTGGCAGTCGATGTAATTCCTCAAAAATTTAAGGAAACACAAAGGAGCAGCAAATCCGTCCTGTTTACTTTTCTTTCTGTTGCATTTGAGTTTGTGCTTTTACTTTCAAGTGAAGAAATTTGGAATTGTCTTATCCTGGGGTTGTTTGACTGACTTTTAGTAATTTAATCTAAAGCTCTTGTTCTGATGACAAGAAATGCTCTGCACTCGAATAAAATAAGCTGAGAAAATTCTGTGCTTATTCCTTCGGGCCTTTTGTAAACACAATGAAATGGAAAACTGAAACGGATGAGCTGCAAGGCTTTAAACTTTCTCTGCTTTATTAGTGCATAGACGGTGATTTTCCTTTTATGTCCCCCTTGATTTATTAGTTTTTTTTTTGGCAGAATTGCTTGTCATGTTTAAAAATTTTAAATTTGATTTTAGTCTCATTGTCTTGTTGAAAATTTTTATTTAGAAAGGAAAATTTTTAAAGTACATACTTGAAGGATTAAAGGATATACACTCTTAAAGGATATACTAAAACCTATGAAATCCATTTGATTAACTCAATTGTCTGGATTTGTTTTAATTTTTTTTTTTATTTTTTTTTTTTGTTTTCGACTAACCTAGATCAAATGTTAAGTACAACAAACAAAAAACATATTATTATTATAAATACTCAATAGTGTGATATTACATTCTGAGATGTACACAGAGCTGCGTAAAGCCATGAAACTCTATAGATATAAATTGTATCTTACGTATTGTTAGTTCCTGTAAATTCAAGTACATCGAAGCAGCAAAACTATCCAATAACTACATTCTTATATGAGTCAAAATTCAGTATTTTTCAAAGCTACAACTTCAGACTAAAAGATATTGGTGAGATTGCTATAATATTTTAATACATTCAGTATTTCTGAGAGAACAACACAACCGTAGTAGACCTATATTCACTTAACTCCAGAGTTACAGCTTTGTTGTTTTTTGGTAAAAAAACGAATAAATGTCAGCTATATAATTTAAATTAAATTTATAACTATTAACTATAACGATTAAAGAGGTTTTTTCGAACAGTAGTGAACTACAACAACAAAAATTTTATTTTTTATATTATTTTAATTAATTGAATTTTTGGCTGACCATACAGCTGTTTCGAGTATTGCCAAATACCCATCATCAGTGGTCTTAGAAATAATTCTTGTATTTAATTATTCGTAAATAACTATTTTTGAGACTGCAAGTACCAGAAATCGAACTCGGGTCCTGCCAAATGTGAATCTCAGAGTCAGCGCACCTTAACCAACTGATCCAAAGCCGTACTTGACTTTTTTGTTCGCATATTTTTCTGGAGTTTTGTTACTATTACTATGAAAACTTATTATTGTCATATGACACGAGCCCATGGTTCAAATTGGATAGAGTTCAATTGTGTACAATCACACCATCAGAAATTAAATTAACATCCAAAACTGCAATATGACTAGCTCAAGAAATCACTTGATTAATAATTAAAAAGTTGTTGAATATGAATATTACCTATCTAATACAACTAGTTCTGTCAACTATTTCAAATTTTTGTTTAATTATTATAAATTTTTTATTGAAATTCGTATATTAATTTATAAATAATAAGTATATTATTTGATTTAATTTGTAAATAAAATAATTTTTAAATTAGATTTATAATAATAAATATAATATTTTATTATATTTACATATATTGTAATGTAAACTCTGAGAAGACTGTTCAAAGTTCGATGGTACATTAGGACGAATGACATCCTCAGGGACATCAAGATTGATGCCATCAAAAAATACATAAAGGATAGAGCCCTGAAATTATTTGCGAAAACTGACAGACTTACCAACACCGCGTTATCAAATCTCAAAATGGTTACAGGCTGCTCGGGGAAGTATGCAGATCTGGGTTCAATTATTGCTTAGTCTCATGAAGTGATAATGATCTAGTCAAGGTGTAGAGAGGGGTTTTGAAGAAACTTCGAGTTAAAAAAGAGTATAAGTGCTTAAGTGCACTAGCTCAAAACAGTTTCAATATAATATAATATAATATATATATTTATATCATATATATTATATTTATCAATACAATAAATTAAATTTCTTACAAAAAGAAAACTATTTCGAATAGAAATCACAAATTGAAAAATAGTTTTTTTTTCTGTAATAATAAAATGTGATGTAAGATATAAGATGGATTTGTATCTTAAATTTTTATCTCTTCTACTTACATATCACTTTCCGATGTAATGCCAAACAAATTCATTGTGGTTTTAATCAGCTGTCATTCCAGTTGTTTTCTTCCTGCAATTTTTTTCTCCTATTATCTACATATCTTTGTCTATATGTATAAAGTATAATTTGGAGAAAGAGAGATATGTATTTATTTGTAGATAAATTTATTTTTCAAATGCATGACAAACACACACGTGCATTCATAACTTATCTTCATACCTTTCGCTTTAAAAGATCTGCGAAATTTTCCTACCTGTTCTAAGGCGAAGAGAGTGTAGTATATTTCCTCTGTTTTTATTATTATCCTTGCTGTGATAACTGGAAACAGCTGCTCTATTGTTGCACTTATCTGTGATATTTTTGCTTAAACAATTTTGTTGGGATATTCTGATGTCGATTTTAGTGGCATTTTCCCTTTAGAGGACACAAGTTAAAATCAGCACAATTCAGTTTGAATTTTTATTTCTCCATCAATTTTATTAACTAAAATCTGAATATAGTGAAATCTTGAAGTATAGTGAAAATGGGTCAGAATACTAGAATGCATGTGGGCTTGCTCTGTGTCGCCTTTTTGTTTCCAGTCACATTTCTGGTTGTACTTTTGATGCTGACGCCAGTCATATTGAAATCTTTCTGCAGACTAGTGGACTTCATAGAGGATTTCGATTGGCTTATATGTGATTTTTGTGATACACCAAAATTTATCACATATTTTCGGTAAGTAAAGAGTACTTCATATAATATTTTACATAAATATTTTATATTGGCGCTGATAAATTGAATTAATGAAAACTCCAACTATAATAGGAATATGAAAAAATTTGAAATAATTAAAATAACTATTAATGTATTAAATATTAAGATAGTTGAGTATCTTAATAACATAAATTTAAAAATAGATTGTACTTACTTAAATATTTGGACCGTCGTTTAGAAGGTCCATTTGACAGCTATCTTATACAGTAAATAAAGTCTTATTGTGTCTCCATAAAACTCTGATAAAAAAATTTTGAATATTGTTAAATGCATAACATTTATTAGAAATTTCGTTAACTAACTCTTTGGCAAGAAGACTGGTGGAAGTTCATGGTCACAGTATTATAGCCAAGACATAGTCTTTTGAGTCAAAATTCGGGATTTCAAAATCAAAGACAAAGATTAAGAGTATGGTTTAACCAAGGCATTTAGCATTAAAGAATTGTCATATAAATGCAAAAAAAATTTAGCGAAAAATCAAATAGAATTGTAGTTCATTGTAGTTCATTGAAAAAGTGCTTATATAGGACATCGTTGTGCTTCAAGAAATCTTTCTTTGGCAAAATCTATTATGTAGGAGTATATAAATTCATGAAGAAGATACTATACTAATATGAACTCATATGTTAATATAAAATCGTACATTAATAGGCACAATAGCACATAAACAACATTTAAATGAATTCATAATATTAATTAATAAATAATTTGAAATATATATAAAACTGCAATGTTATAACCAATAATAATAAAAAGTTATTAAAAAAATTGTCTAAATTGAATACAAAGATAACGTATGATCAGACATATATGCCTAAGGTGGTTGGATTAGTTTTCTTCAATAAACTTCAGTTTGCCTGCACACATTATCTTTTGATATCACCAATTACCGAAAGGGTACTTGTTGGCAGATCAAATGCTGTAGTGCCTTCACACAATATAATCCCTGACGGTCAATTTGGCTCTAGGAAAGACCTGTCCACGGAGCTTCAACTAGCTACAATGGTCCAAATGTTCCAAACAACACTTAGTAGAAGAGAGTCGACTGAAATGATCATTTTTGATATTACCAAAGCTTTTAACAAGGTCTTGCATGATGGCCTGATAGTAAAAATATCTCATCTAGGTGTTCCAGGAGTATAGGGTAACTAAAATCATTGGCAACTGCCTACGTGGGAGGCCCTCTCGCACGATAATCAACAGCGCTCTTCCGTTAGTGCGAACTGTAGAAGCAGGGGGTTCCTCAGAGATCGCACTCTCCCCCACTCTCTACAACATTTATACGTCTGAGATCCCAATATTAGATCTCTCGACTCTGGCGTTATACGCTGCCGATACGTGTATGCTATACTCGGAGAAATGTGCTGTCAACATAACCAACACACTTCAAGAGCATATAAACCTCATCCTGGAGTATTTCCAGATATGGAAAACAAAAATCAATAATGAAAAAAGTAAGGCGACGAGAGTGAGAGTCGAAGATATGGTAATAAACTGGAAGGATATAGCATTATATATATAGTATAGTATTAATATCTCGGCATCACGTTGGATAAACGATTCGCATGGTTAAAATATGTTGCATGTTGAGTTTGAAATCTTTTATACCACATCAGTAAGAATTTCTCTAACAAATGATCAGGTCGATTTAACTAGTATGTGGTTAGACCATATTTTTCTAAGTGTGGTGGTAACATATTAGACAGTAAACATTTTATGGACCACAAAATAGTTAAACCTATATTATTTTATATTAGATTTTTGTTGGGTTGGTTTTAACTCATATGAGATAAAGAGGTAAAATGAACTGAAATAATATTTCTTGGCTTAATAAGAATTAATTATATTCCTGTATTAAATAAATTAATTCGTAAGAACTGTTCAAATAACATTCTTTATAAATCAATATTTTGTTTATAAAATAATTAATTATTGTCTAATTAATTAATAGTTAAAAAATAAAACTAATTTTGAATACTTTTTATTTACAATAATATTTCTATTTTTTTTTTATTTTAGTTATCTGGAACAAAATTTGTGTCCACTCTGAAAACAAACTTACCACAAAAATCCATGGCATTGGTTTACTAATTTACTTAATTTTGTACAAAATTGTACGATGTTGTTAAAATTACTTATTTATAAAATCTTAAATAAACAAATTAAATTATTTAAATCGAAATTGTTTGTTACCAAATATTTATTTGTTTGCTTGTTTGTTTTTAGTTCGGTGAACTAAAATGTCTGCACCGCAAAAACATGGGCAAAGGAATTCATACTCGTATACGAAACTTGTATCTGATAAAATCATTTGGGATCAATAACAATAAATTTAGCAAACATCCGTTCGATAAGTCCCAATCCACTTCGGTGGCTGCAACTTAGTCGAATGTCGGCCATGCTCTTGCCACAAGCACAAATGTATCTGTTTTTCACCGAATCCAGTTATTGATTTGGTGTTAAATCTTCAAGTGCTGCCAACCGAAAAGGTTGTAAAATATTCGAAAGTATTCCCAATAACCACAAAATCGTAAGAGCTCCACGTACGAACAGTTGATGAATCACTAAGGATATTCGTTTTCCGGCAAGCACATCAACATCGAATGTGGATTAAATTTGAATTTGCAGTTAACAAAAATTGGTTCAACAGAAATATTATTGCCAACATCTGTGAGTCTACCAAATGCCGAATACATTTATTGATAAAAGTATTGAATAAACATTAATAAACAATTTTAAAGCAATTCTTATATGTGAGTATCGATAATCTATCTGACAGATTGCTATCAACAATTTATACGTAAATAGTTTTATGTTACATACGAGTATTAAAAAAAGTAGCTAATATGACCTTTAAAGAAAAAAGCTATTAAAAATTCAAAGAGTCACACACATCTAGCTGAAGAATGTAATAAACTCTCTAAATACCATCCAACAGAAGTAAAATGGGATTAAATATTAATATACTACTGACCTTTAACTGGAAAGGATGTACTCAGTAATTCAGTCAGTATGAAATAAAAAAATGACAACTAATTCAGACCAATTGACCCATCTGGATTACCTTTGTAAATTCACATAAATGTATGATAGTGTCTTCTAAAATAGACAATATTTTGTGTAAGATTTAACAACTCTCCAAAGCAATAGAAGCGAATGTTCCACAGAGCTTAATACATTTACCAACTCTACACAAGTTAAGTAAAGTTGACATAACCAAGATAGTATAAGTTTTGCGTTCTCTCTATCCTGATAACACCTATATAAATATCTCGAACAACGTACCCAAGAACATGATAAATATGGACCATTTTATTAAGAAAAGTCGATGAACCATAAATCACAGAATAGGAAAATAGCTAAAACCAGTTTTATACGTTTTATGTCATAGCTTTCTAGTCTTTCTCTAATAAAATCCACGTCCTATTATTCTGAGAGCGGCACAATTTCAATTTTCGGGTTACGTCAATTTGACAGCGGACTTTAGTGCGTTAAGTTAGTTTTAGTTCAAAGGGATACACTTAGATCTATAGGCCCATTGTGTTACAGTATAAGAGTAAAACACAGAGGTTTAAAACGACTTTAGTAAATACACTACGTTCCTTTTGACACTACGTTTTATGTCACTACAGCTTTATTTTTTCAGATATTGGACTTCGAAATTGAAGAAAATTAAATAGAAGCCAACAACAATGATTTCTGATTAATCGTCGTTTGTCTTATGTTCTATTTTCATTTTAAAGTTAGTGTGTAATCTACTTTTACTCTCTTATAGATGTGACTACTTGGGTAATTCACTTGTAAGTATAGGTGTAATTTTGATTTTATAAACTAAAATAATTTACTCTTTTATGATAACAAATTTTTAAGTCCACTGTATCTGCTGGACTGCTATATTAGCAAAAGAATTGGTGGTCTTTAACTAGTTTAGCTCGGCATTGTAGTATGTGTTCTCAGTATCGAAAAGCTCAAGGACTTAATCTGTCACATATTTTTAATACGTTCGACCTACATACCCTTATGTATATCTCAATTTCTTTTATACCACGGGAAAGCTTAAAGGTAGCATGTGGTCCTAATAGAACTATATTTTGATATGATAAAAATTTGATTAACGCAAACGTAGCCGAACACTACGTATTCATAAAGTAAGCTTTTTCTCATGAGGTATTTTTATATTGTAGAAGAATTGATCATAATTTATGTAACCAACGAGTTGTCCACATAAATAGCTTGCGACCTTAAAGCTCCATATCTGGAAGCCTAAGCACATGACGTAACAGAAAAAATTGCTCAAAGTAACTGACTGTACCAAAATATTTTGTTAAATCGATATAACCAACATATCAAATTTGTGTTTAATACACACATTAACCAGATGAATTCATTACCAACATGAGGATCAAAAGCGATCGTCAGTACTATGAAACGTAATCAACATCCCATAAGATGAAGTGTCACTAAAACTTATAGAGAGTAAGGGATAGAATATAGTAAGAATACTCTGAAGTATTTAAATCTTAATCAACAAAAATTTCTTTTTAACGTACACATAGGCATCGAAGAAGCTGATGCTGTACAAACACATCAGCACCTAAACTTGCTCTTAAATACTTGCAAACTTCACCTCAAAAATAAATGATCCATTTATAAACAATTAGTGTGAACTGCCGTGTTCTACAACTGTACTGCTTATGACAGAGAAATAACTTCGGTCATGCCTATTCCAAGCGCTCGAAAGAGTAGCAAATGAAGCGTTATATACTAGGTCGACGGACTTACTTGGAAGCCTATGTATCAGAAGTTTAATTTTGAACATAAGTGAGAAATCATTTATCACATGATGAATCGTTATCATTATCATTAAATTTGTCAACTTTATGGACTTACATACGAACACTATTCTGTCTTTACTAAAGTCAACCCATACCTCTTACGACAGGCATGTGCACATTTGTGCAATACACTAAATCCCCGATTTGCGTTGATTCGAATTGCGTGGCTTCAAATTGAGTCGGTAGTATTTCTATTTGCGTACAGAGGAGATTCCCATATTATTTCTTGTAGGTCACATTTTTTAAAAAGAGGGATTTAGATGTCAGTTTACATATGTGTGATGAAGTGGAAAGGTAAATTTCTGCGAAAACAAAATTCCTTGGAACAAAAGTTAGGTGTTTTAAAATGTTTGGGAGAATTCTGGGCTTAGCTTTAACTACTGTAAGTTCCATTGGTTATCGTAAAGCGGACAATATAAAGGACTATGAAAAAGTTGTCACACATTTCCAGGCAAAACAAGTGGAATCCTTCTATCCCTTCTTCTATTGGATAGAAAATCAGAATCAAAGAAGAATGCCATTGAGCCCAATGTTTATTCAGAATAAGTCTCTGTCGATATTCAGTGAGTTCTGTCGATATTCAAATGGTGGTAATTCTACATCAACAATTGGTCAAAAACCAGAATATTTTTGAAAATTTTATATATGGAGAAATGTGATTCTCTCTCTTTATCGGAACCATTTAATGTCACAAAGCGGGATATTAGTGTAATAAAGCAAAAACGTAACTCTGCATTGTCAGTGGCTTCAGTTATTCATTTCATACACACAATTAAGTGAAAATGTTTGGTTATTATCCCCAAATTTATATTAATAAGAACAAAATTTTAATATTAATTAAAATTTACTTATACAAAATAAGAACAAAATCTGTTTCTCAAAGTACACTAAGATTTAAATAAATTTATTTATATTCAAACTACAAAGTTCACTTAAGAACTTTGCTTACGTGCCTTGTATATTTTATTCAGTACTCTCAGTCCGAATAATAGCAGTAATTTATTTTATTATTTTTTCGTTTAAATTTTTATTTTCTATTTATATATTCTTATTTATTTATTTTTTTTTTTTTGACACTTTCCTCTAAACAATTGACAGCAACTGAAAAATCCGTAAACAAACCATTAAGTCTACTCAGAAGAATACTCTTAGAAGAATATTAGTTTTGTTTGAATTTAATCGAGCAAATTCGGAGTGCTGAGCAGGGTGCTAATTGTGTTGAAATGTGAAACTAATCACTTCACTTCACTTCTGTGCTGTTCTTTTCTGTTCTGTTCTTTGTGTGGCTTAAGGGGAGCACAAAGACTTCCAGATACTGCCGGATGCTGCGAAGCTTGTTTTGCAACCAAAGCACGTTGCGCAGATAAACAAATAATTTCAGCTTTTTTCATATCTTTTTGTTAATCTCTCCTCAGACTCAGATTCAGATTCAGACTCAGACTGTGTCAATTGTTCTTTTCCATTTTTGCACAAAAGAGTTCAGCAGCGCAATTGGTCGAGATTCATTTGACATATATTTTTTTTATTTAATAAAAAAATAAATATTTTTTTTATGTTTAATATTAAATTATATCTTAATTTACGATGAAAATAGATTTTTTGTGCTTTAATTCCTTAAAAAAAGAAGAAATTATAATAAATCTACAAGCAAAACTAAATGCAAATCATTTAAGCTTATGCCTAGATTAATGAATCTAGGGAACTTTTTTTAATCGAAACTTATTTTTAGTGTATTTTCATTTTCGATTGGTAAATCTCGAGTAGACATTAATATTTTTCATTAATAGATATATCAAAGAAAATCACATATATCATCACAAATCAAATCATATAAACAGCTGTTAATTTCAGAGCAATCTTCGGACTCCAAAATAATCTCTAGTGTTATACATCGAAATATATAACACTCTAGATTATTTTAGAGCAGCACGATTACTCTGAAATTAACAGCTGTTTTTTATGATTTGACAGAAACAGTATGATTTTCTTTGAAATATCTATTTATAAAAAAATATTAATGTCTACTTATACTATTAAAAAAAAATATAAGATTGCTTTAAAAATGTTGGATTGGGTAAGAAAATTTTACAGATCGAGTATAAAATCTAGATCAAGTTCAGATTTACCAATCAAAAACGCCGTTACTTAAATCCGGCATAATAGGATTAACACGTCTTACTGTAATTTTTGATTTACAATTATTCCCTCATTTCAAGCTAATGACACTGTATCTTATCTAAGCTTCGAGAGTATCATAAAGTTTATAATCTTTATGCAGACACTTTTCTGGATTGAGTGAGTGTGAATCAATATACTTGTCTTTACTCCTAGCTAGAGCATTACTTATTTTAAGAAATTATTTTGATATTTAGGTAATGATTTAAATTGTTTAAAATTGTTGTTAATTTCTCTTAATCTATTCTACTGCCTTTAATGTACTTACCTGTCGATACAAAACACTTACGCCAACATCTATTTCAATCCCAAAATCTCTTGCTAAAATCGATTTCTGGTATGGACTTTAACTCAAGAGCATGCTGAAACGAATTTTATCTTTCTAATCATATCAAAACAATCATTTTAAACAGCTTAAATGAAATATTACACAGCAAGTGAAGATTGCAGAATTAACTCTATATATCAGTTTAATAATGAAATGAACTTGTATCTCAGAAGAAAAGTTTGTCTGCCACAAATGCATGTATACGGACTTGATCATCTAATTAAGGTAAAAAGGAGGAAACGAATTCTAAAGTCTTTGAAAGTTTTAAAAAAAAAAAAATTAAGAGTGAAGATAAAGAACCACCTACAGTGAGGATGATGAAGACATTGATGTAAACATCAAATACAAAATAAGCTCATGTTAGGAACAATACTAAGACTATTCAGTAATGTTTTTCCTAGGATACTCATTCGAATTTTACATAATGCTGAACAGTTACGGAGAAAATGCTCAATCGTCTCCTCCCTCTCATCATAGCAACTCCAACAAAAGTAATTTGAGAAAGCAAGAGTTTAAATACGGCAGAGCCTATGCCTATCAGATAGTGACCTGTTTTAATGTCCATTAAAGTCGCGAGACCTGTTATTACCCCCATCAAGACTACTAAGGTAGTTTAAATATTTTTTATTTTTGTTGTCCACTTCTAGACATACTAGCCGTTTACTACTTTACCTTATTTTTAATTTCTGACTTGGTTAAGATGGTTTAGACATGTGGTTTACTATCCGAGTATATACATACTTTTCTTCCAAAACAACGCATTTCTGTTTATAAGGATACCGCCACCTTAGAATAGTAGCAGTATTCACTTCTCTTGTTTGTAAGAATTGAAGCTATTAGTAATCTTTGAGAGATTCCGTTTTTCCAGTCATCACGATTTATTCTGAACAACTTTTTCTCCATTATCTTATATGCCGATAAAGCATACTTCTCGAAATTTCATACTTCTAAAAAAAGTGTAATTGCATTAAGCTGTTATAACCTGTAAGATATCTTATATATAATATCTATTAAGTCAGCAAAGGTAGATAGTTAAATTACGTGCCCTATTGAAATTGTTCGGCATTGTATTCTTGAGAACTTATGTTATCATTATATATGGATCACTATTGTGGAACTTTGTTATTAATTTGATTTTATTGTATTTGTCTTTGTGTGCCTTCGAACTATTTGTCATAGCATTTTCTCATTTTGTTTGAGACACACCGAAATCGAAAATATACTTCAAAACCTATTAATTATTTTTTCTTCGATTTAATCTATAAATTATAATAATAAATAAATAAAAAATAAAAAATATCTTTTGTAAGAAAAGTACTTTAACATATTTATTTTCCATATTTATTTAAATTATTTTTATTTTATTAAGTTGGTTCATTATTTCAAATATTCAGTCATAAAATAAAGAATCGTTTCGGAACGAGTTTCCTAAAAACTAAAAAGAATGTCAAATGAGAGACTTTATTTTGGAAGTGAGTCAGCGAATATATAAATTCTGTAATATTTGGTATATTTGGTTCAGTGTCTTCTATATTACCAACGCGTCTGGTCGATTGTTAAATTGATTTAAGATATACGTTTCAAAAAAAAAAAATTAAATGTTTTCAATATCAAATTTAATTAATTTATTTCCAGTTATAATAATTTTATTATATATCATGACGAATATCTCTGCACATCCTGTGGTCGATCATTTGTACAGCAGAATTGGTGCTCTAAACCTAATTTCGGGATCAACGTATTTTCATCCTTATAAAAACTTAATGATTAATTCAATTTAAAATAAAATTACAATTTATTAAATATTTTTAAATAAAAACTTTAATCAAAAGCTTAAATGAACTTATTTAAAATTTATGAATGTGACACGATTCCGATAGCCCGGATATCCTGATTTAGTAATGGACAACTCAAGACAACTACTTTGAGCAACTTTTTTCTTAACACTGTATACCTACTTAGCACACTTTTTGAGACATCCAGATTTAAAAGTTAAAGGTCGTTTTTGATACTTGGTAACTCAAACACAAAAGAGTTTATAAATCCAAATCTTTTCATTTGTTTTTCAATATTATGTGACAATTCTCATATTCGTTGAGTTACCTGGCATACCAATTTGAATTTCAGTAAGATCAGCTATTCTGAATAATTTATTCAGCTTTGCAGCATCAATCATCAAAAGCCTAAGTCAGTTTTAACCCACTAAAAACATATCCTTATGTCCGGACGGAAAATCCCTCCTGGAACTACCGTAAAGTATTACATCAGAAGGCGTCCTGAACATCAGCTCAAATCATTAGTTATGCCATCCAATTTCGTTCCTGTCTGAGGAGATCTCTCTTGCAGCGCGTTCGCTGGCACGAAATCGTTCAATGACTCTAAGTTGAGTCACGATCCTCATGGTAGCGGTCGATATCATTCACAATGTATCCGGTGAGCTTATCTGCTCCAATTTCGTTGAAACATGGGCAAGAAAAAAGAGCGTGGTTTGCATCCTCAACGACTCTCACACAGTTGAGATAAAATGGATCCTCTTTGTGCTTTAAGCGGTGAAGATATTGTTAAAGAGACAAGCGTCAAACCACTTGCTTTACTCTTATTTGTGAAATAAAAATAAACAAAATATTTTATATTCATTTAAAAACAACTTATATAAAGTCAATCTATAAATGTATATAAAAATCAATGTGAAAATGTGATTAGTATTCGGTTTAGATAGCAATTCTAGTTATTGTAACATTTTATTTCGTGAACAAAACTAAAATGGAAACAAATAATTATTTACTGCCTCTTGAGTGATTCAACTAGCACTGAAGCCAGTACTTCAAAAAAACTTTTTAAATAAATAACAGTTAATGAATTAATGGTGAATGACAATGTGATGTAGGGAAAGTTGGGTGTATAAACTACATTAAATATATTCTCAAAATATTAAATTCATTTTATTGTGTAAAAGAAAATAAATAAATATATTTTATTTTAATAAAATAGTTATATACAAAAATATTCTTAATGAATATTGGAGTTAAGCAACTTCTCATTCTTTTTTTCTTGTTAAAAAGAAACACCAAACCACTACACACTCTTTATCTGCTGCCCAAGTGAAAAATTTAATTATAAACCAAATTGGTTTGTGTACTTGCTTATGTGGCGCGAAATAAAACACAATTAGTTTTGTACTAGTACACGCTAGATGGCAGAGAAGCTTAAATTCGAATGTTATACAAAGGTTTGTGTTAATGCTAAAATGTAATGTGAACTAACAACAGGGAATCTAAGACCGTAACATTATAGAGACGAATAGACCGTAAGATTATAAAAACTGTCAAAAATGTGAAATTTCGATAATTACGATAATTGCTAATGTTGCAATCATTTTCTATCTCATTTTGTTTATTATATTTTCAAGTTAGTTAAAAAGCACGGAAGCTCTTTGTATGGCTAACGAAATTTTCTTAGCAATCTCTAGTAAGTTAACAGGTCTAACGAAGCCAGTGTTAGAGCTTGTGTAACCTGAGTCAGAATTTCATGGTAAAGAACTTGTCGAAAATTGTCGTCTAAATTGAATGTTTCTATTTTGATTTGCTTTTATTGTTTATGTGAAGCAGATATGCATGTGATTGCTTGTATTTTATTTATTTTATATTATTTTATTTTATTTTATATAATTTTTCAAATTATCTGTCCAATATTAGAACAAATTAAAATATATATTTGTTATTTTCATGTAAACTAAACCAATAAATTTAACTTAATTTTGTTTTTCTTTTAGTTAAATTAATGTTTAAGCTCAAAATATCAAAAATATTTTGTTTTTGATAACTTCATGCATTTTACGTTCAAGCAGAATGTCTTTAAAATTTTACGATCTTTGTATTCATAATAATACGGTCTTCGCTAGAAATCTCAAATAACCGCCACATGCGTCATCTGGCGTATTAATATTTAAAATATAAGTAGTAGTAGTCGCAACTAGATGGCGCATGCATATTTTAAATTATATATTTCATTAAACAATTTTTAATTTTTAAATTTGTAATTTTTATTTATTTAGTTTTATTCTTACATTTATACTTACTTCGGTTTTTTATTTTTAAATTTTATTTATTTTATTCATGTATTGTTGATAGTTTTCAAGTCTTCTTGATACTTCTTGATTCTTCTTCTTGTGTTAAGCCCAATATCACAAACACCAAACAATTTTGATGCACAACGTAATGGAAAAATTTGTTCGTAAAAGCTGATTCTACTCTAATTTTTTTTTTGGAACATCAACAGCGTGTCTAATATGTGTGGTCAAATAAGACCAATAAAGGTATTAGATCCAACTACCCACAGATACAATCTTTTGTAAAACATATACAGATTTCTAAGATATATGAAAATATAATATCTATCACTACCAGTAATTTTCATATGTTCCATGGAAGCAACCTACAAACGGTACTTGGTGCAATCACCAACCGAAAATGGAAATGATTCGAATTCACAAAGTAACAGATTAAAAGGATCAACTAAGAGCGTGTGGCTTCGCAGTGTTTTGAGGGAGCCAACAGAATCGATATGCGTTTGAAACTATCTGATGGAACCAGACAGAAAAGCGGAGCTTACTTAAGGTTTTTGCATTCATGAATAAATTGCTCAATTTTTTTTTTAACGAAACATATTTAATCTATTTTAGTGTCTGCCTACCCAGAAGATTAATTATATAACTGTATGATTACTGCAAACACGAGCTTAACGGATCTATATGTAATTCAAAAATTTTACTAAGGCACTATGGCTCGTAAGGAGTGAAAGGAATAAATTATATTAATAATATAAATATTATCTGTAGTCAATATATTCTATATATATATATATTTTCTATATATATATATTCTATATATATATATTCTAATATAAATTATTAATACAATTATTCATATTATTAATATAATATGGATTTTAGTGACTACCGGAACTTAGCTAAAGCAATTTATTTCAATATATGTATTTAATTCTTATATGTTACATGGTAAGCAAAATGTAATGTTTAAGATTTAGTTAATTTTCACAATTCATCCAACAACGATCACCTTTCCAGTCCATTTACTTTCTTCCTATACACTAGTTTTGAGTATCTTTAGTTGAGTTTCCTCACATCGTTTTAGATAGTTTCAAATCCATTAAGTTAATCATTTACAGAGGCATTTCTAATACTTGCAAAATCAAATTTAACACCTAAAACTATGATTAGTAGTTGTTCCAGCAAAACGTATTTCTGACACTTACTTTTACTGCTCAAATTCCAACCCTTTAATACGTTCTTATCCGAGTTTAAATTACTAATCCAGTTTAACGCAGGATCATAATATTCCAATAATGCACTGCCCTCGAGGTATGTGTTCTCCTGCAGTACTTTACCTACTACATTTGGCCAAGGTTCAGAAGAACCCAAAGCCATCATTTCTCTGAAAATCCGTATTTTTATGTACAAATATTTTTTTTTTCTTTTAATAAGCAGTTACCTTAACACATTCCCTACAGACTTGTCTCCAGAGAAATTATATTCGTGCAACTGCTCTATGCCACCATTATTCTTATGAAAAGCACTGTAAAGCTGATAGCCGAGTACTCCCCCCAAAAATTTTCTGACACATAGAAAGAAGAACGATTAACACAAAACGACAGGAGAAAACAAATCTTACATACTTTAGAATTGGGTTTTGATCCGTGTCCATGTAAAAAGTATACGAAAAATCTATTACATCTTGTGGTCGACTCTGTGGTGGCTCCACACCCACGTATCTGCACAATAATTTCCAGAAACGCTTATTAACTTCAGTTCTCTTTACAGTTTCACATAGCACTTCATGCATTACCCGCAAGTGCACATAACATATTGGAATCGATATGAACGTGCGAATGCACTGAAATGTAAAGAATAATGTGATTGCTTATACATTCTGATCTGTCAACGTACCATACGAAGTAACTGACTTAGATCATTTTCTTCGTTAAAGTCAGATTTTTTAGCTATTCCCAGAGCGATTAGGTGTTCCGGTGTTCTTGCCGAGAGTGAAACTGCTTTTCCTACTGCAAACTCAATATCGTAAGAATTAAAATAGTAAAACGGTAAATCCTTCTTTTCTCGTGCGTAATGTATGCGAGCTAAGCTCTCATGGATATGCATGAATTTCTTAAAGTTCACAACTTTGGAATACTTCATATATCCATTGGGAGTTGATGTATAAGTCAAGGGCTTGCAAAATTTATCATCGTCAGTTTTACCAAGTTGCTTCAACCGATTCTGATAAAAGTCTTTATCGAGGGGATCGAAACCTATTGATTGATAGAATATATCTGCTAGTTTAATTAATCTTAAAGGATCATTATTCTGTATAAAATCGTCATATCTTGGCAGTTCTTCATATGGAAAATATTCATCAATTATACTATTTTCCGTCCAGATTTGCATCAGAACTTGATAAATTAAATGGATGGGTATAGGTTCATTTAAATTTATAACTCCTTCGCCATACTTGAGAAAAAGCTCGTTTCGTATAAATGCATGTACTTCTACAAATGCTTCTCTTAGTTCTTCCATTACCGCTTCGATGTCTACGAATATATCAATAATATTCAGAGACTGATACCAAAAGTCCAATGTAGGTATACCTTAAAATAACATTATATCATTCTTCATTCTTATGGACAATCAATTATGGTATTTTACAAAAAAATCCGTGAAACTACAAGTTACCTAAGAGTCTTGCAGACTGTTTAATTGAATCCGTCACTGTAAAAAAGTTCAATGCCATCCATGTCATATTGATATCTCTCCATGCTACCCAATAATATGACAGTTCCTCTGGGTCGGAACTCTCAGCAAAAATGTCATGGATATCCGGATAATAAGACAAATGTGCAATAGAGCCTGGGCGGCGGTTCGAATAAGGTGGAATATTTTTAAATTTCACTAACACTTTCACAGCAGATATATTAATTAGAACCGCTGAAAAAAAGTCATCTTCTAATATGTAAAAATCTCCCACTCTTTTCAATTTTTGCAAAATATCCTTGAGGTTTTTATCACGCATTCTCTGCTTATGGAAGTTCGTTGCTCTTCGTGAAATTGCCACCAGTTCCTTTCCAACGACACTGCCCATTTTCTGCTTTGTCAATAAAAAACAGAAATCGCCACAGTTATCCGCTGCAAAATTTGCAGCGGCCAGTTTCTGATGGAGCTCAAAGCACCGGTTACTTGCATTATTAATAAATTCTATCGCTTCGGTGTCGTGATAAATTTTTGCTAAGCTAAGCTAGGAAAATATAAAATGAAAGAATCGGGGTATCAGAATGGACTATAGAAAAATATGTTTGGATGTGTTTTTGTGTAATAAAAAAAAAATACGGCGTTAAATGCCTGAGACAGTATCAGACTTTGAAGCGTTTACGTCTCATTTTTCCAGAAAGTTTATTGTTGAGCGAGTATGTGAGTATGTCAATTATTGTCGGTTAGCCATTCTAAAAACAAAATCATAGGAATATTGAAGGAATTAAGGCAGAGACGAGATAGTTCTCAAACATCATTCAAAAACCTAAGTATTAACGGTTTAGGAATACAAACATAAAATCATGATATCGGTGACAAATGAATTGTGAACTAATCACGAGAACCGAGAGATAAATAACATCTTATGATTAAGATTAGACAGGTTCGGTGGAACTGATGTCTTTAGCCTATTAGCCAAAGTCTATTTGAGCAGAAATATTGCTCTGTTGTAGATTAAGCAGATATGGAACGAAAAATCTTATGGGCTTCAGAAAAGAAAAGTTCAGGAACTACTGCAACAATATTGGGAATTTAATGGCAGCGTATTCTGTGCAACAGATTGTGGCAGACTTGATTCACGGTATCCTTTACATATGATAGATATGAAACGACAGCATTGCAATCGATTGAAGCAGCATTGGGAACCTACTTATTTGGTTGATAGTTATTTTAACAAATGAGTGAGGTGAGTAAGCTGCTACACTCTGAAGAAATGAAAAGTGATTAAAATGTACGTTCGCAAAGCAACAAATATTATGAAAAACGATCATAAGTAAAATAGAAATTATTAAAAACTTTGAAATGAAGAAAAACTCTCAACAGAAAACGTCTCGGAAATGGCGTTGTTAGCAGGAAATGGACAACCGATTTCTCGGCCCGGAAGTATCACTCTTCCTATATCTTTCATTTCTAATATTAATTTAATTTCATTATATGTCTTTCAACGTGCTTGATTGTATGATGAATACGCAGCCGAGAATGACAGACATTGAACTTATATCTCAAGTACTATATTCAGTTTCTCCAGCTAGGAGGAAAATGTGTTGAACGTAGGTGTAATACAATACCCTAACCTAAGCAACAACCACTAAGCACTTTTAGTTTTCAAGTTAGTACAATATCCACTTAACATGGGAATGCTTTATAAATTCCGTCTCCAATATTACCATTCTAGGATGGAAAACGCTTTATGAAGGAGCTTTATGATCTTAGGTGTAAAACAGGCATGCTTCACCTCAGGAATGTTCTAACCACAATACTGCAGAATGTATATGTATATTTGGTAAATATTTTATAGTAGACATATTATTAAATATAGTTAAATAATAGAAGACTTTTACTGTCTATATTTAATTATTTCCTGACTTGAAAGAAGTAATGAAAGCAAACTTTTCGAATTGTCTCAACTTCATCTGGAAAACGAAATGGCTTTACAAGGATAACAACGATTAGCAACTCGCCTCTCCCGGAAAAATTTTTGTCAGCATGCACCTTCTGAACCTAATAACCTAATTATTTCCAAAGCGTAAATGGCAAAATCTTTTCCTGTGATTCTATCTTTCAACCTATCTATAAAAATCTTTCTTAAAATGAATATCGCAATTATTTTCAATTCCTTTTAATAAATTTTTTAAATTCTATTCAATACCGTTCCTCCCATATTGATTTGAACTGAAACTATTCCATCTTCCCAGTTATTGATAGTTTATAATTCTGACGGGTTGCAGAATCGATTACTATATCTGTTAAAAATTTTGAATTTACTGCTATTCCTAATTATTTCATTTAGCAAAATTAAAAACTGTAAAATTTGAAACTTTAGTCAAAACCCACTAGTTCAGATACTTTCAAAAATTGAATAAGCATTCTGTCGAATTAATATCAAGCAATATATAATTATATAATATATATATACCTATAATACATATATATATTTGTTGCTTTGAAAGTAGACTCCATTTAGTAGCACGTTGATAAAAAAACTTTCAGGAATTTATTTAGAAAATTTAAAACACAATATTTAATCTTGATAATTGAATTCGTATCTTTTAAGGTGCTATTAATGGACAGAAGCACGCCCAAGTGAACACTTAATCCAATTTTCGAAAAATTCTTTATGGTCAAGTTTTTGTATAGCCATCAGAACCGACTTTATTATCTCTTCTAGGCTACTGAAACTCGTTCCTCCAAGTAAGTTCTTGAGTCGTTCAAACAAGAACCGAGGAAAAAGAACAACCGTGAGTGGAAGTGCGTGATCGTGAGAAATCGATAACATATTAGACTTACTGTCGACATAGTCGATGTTACATATATTAGGCTATGATGTTAAAATCAAAAAGGAAAGTTAATAACAGATAAGTATGCCAGCGGGATTTATATAACCGATTTACATTTTATGGGTAAGAGTATGGTCTTTAACTTCTTTCACCAAAATTACTATAGGGTTTCAATTAAATCAAACTGAATATAATGAAGTAATAGTTTTAGTTTCTAGAAATGAAAAGAGCTTAGATTTTTCAATGATGTTGTGGTGGCAACCACCGGCGATTACTTCTGGCATCTCTTTGACATCTGTCAAAGTCAACAGTTGTTGTAGCCCATAAAAATAAAAAAGGTATTTCATTACAAATTGTAATTTAAATGCCCAAAAGGAAGAAGAGAAAAAGCAATGTTAAGTTTTTCTATAACAAAAAACTTATCACAGTATTATATGTAATGATGTCTTCAATAAGATACTGAAGACAGAACAACTAGTGCTATACTTAAATCGTATTTAACAAAATAATTCATTCCAACGGTATTGTACTCTTTTTATATCATTGATAAGTTTAGCCTTTCCTTTATCCAACTTCTTGAATCTTTAGATCAGAAGTTGATTTTCACCAAACATAGGCGGAGATGAAAGTCAAGTTTAAAAAAATAAATTTGTGAGTTCCTGATAGTTTAAGGCGAATAGTTTAGAAAGACCAAGTTATCACCAACAGTGAGTAGAACGATTTCTACAATACTGAAATAACTGTACATCAAAACCGGCAGACTAAAAATCTTTTTAGCATTTGTTATATTAATTAGTTGATGTGTTACTTATATTATAATACTATATATTACCAATAGTAAACAAATCCAAACTGGAACCATAAAGAAACCATTGTAATGCCAGAAAAGTAAACAAACTGAAGGATGAAATAATATAATAAGGTATTTTTTTTGATTAAATTCTCCAAATTTTTTACTTAAATTTTTAAAAATTGCTCTATACTTTTTTTCGATGCTACATGGATCGAGAGAGTGGTACTAATTTTTTAAAAATATACTTTACTATTTTAGAGCAACACTTTAAAGTATATACTCTCTCAATGTCTGTTAATAAATTCACTCCCCTAACTGCGGTTTCAGCCAACATTTGCTACTTTTAGTCTATTTTTAGTTTTAACTCAGTTTCACGTAAAGGTAAGTATTTCAGTAAAGCGTCACTACTCAGTTCGACGCTATCTAATATTTTTTGAATTAACTTCTTTTCATGGTATTGAGGATCTCAATTGGATCATAGCCCTGGTAGAAAGTTACTGTAAGTAGCATACAGCAATGAACGTTTTATGTCATCGCTAATAGCTTTGCTACCAATGGTCCCCTATCAATAGATTTCTTATTAAACTCTGTAAAATTGAAAGCCTAGTATGTTGCCAACAAAGGTTCTATAAGATGTTTGGTATGTGATTCATAAACGGATACTGTGTTGGTTTTTCTCAATATCATTAAGATGAATGTTAAAAGTCTATTATAACTTACTTACGGTCAATTAGTGGTTCCACATTATAATAATAATAACAATAATAATAATTTCTTTGTTTCCGAAAGTGTTAATTGACTACATCTGTATGGACTTCATCGTAAAACAAGTCATTTATTACTTTATTATAAATAAACTCTCAACTCTAAAACATTAAAATTAGTCATTGTAAACTGAAATAGAATAAGTAATAGTAAAAAGTAATAGTAATAAATAATAGTAATAAATAATAGTAAAAAGTAATAGTAATAAGTAATTGTAATAAGCACAGCAATGGAAATAAATGATAGAAAAATTATTTCTCCTTATTTGTAAAGTTTGAATCCAGTCCAAATTCAATCAAAAATTGTTCAATGACCGGTAAAATATCTGCTTCTTCAATTGAGTATTCGAAGTTATAAGAATTGCAGAAATAAAATGTTAAAGCTTGGTTCTCTCTCTAGAGAAACAATAGTTTCTCATATATGTATATGCAGAAATCTAGAACACGACAATACTTCATGTAGACTCTAGAGGTACACCTATATCGAATATATCGGTTTTACGAAGAAGCATTTCTCATTTTCCTTTAGACGAAGCTGTAAAAGCACTACTGTTGAAAAAATGGCGCAGTCTAGTAACCAATTCCATGGCATTAACTTTGTTCTATAATAGTTTTCAATAAGACTACCGTGCGTACAAATTTATTTCATTATTTGTTTATAAAAATAGGCTGGTATCGGAGCGCCGTATTTATGATATTAGTATAATTAATTTCGTAGGAAACCATGTTCATAGGAAGCTTCCGCTTCGATAAAAATGTTTACGCAGCCTTTAAACAATATTGAGTATATATGCTACATACCAAAATGTTTAGTTAATCAACAGATTAATAAATAAATAATAATAAAGATGACAGAAGCTTTGCGACTTTTCTTATTGATTCCACTATTGTGGGTAATTCTCGACTACCTTGGAAGGGGCTCATAATCCCAAATCAAATAGGTAAAATTAAGCCAACATCAATTACGATATTTATAAATAGTCTAGAATTGTTTTAGTTGACTCTTTAGGCTTGAAATAGATCTTTTAGGTCGGGGTGCATTCATAGCCTATTATTTAATAATAATAATTGTGGGCAACTCTAGTGAAGCTCATTTTAATCCCAAATCTCTCACAAAGCTAACTAATAATATATAAATTTAAATGAGTAGTTTTTTGATCTATCAAATGTAAATCTGGACAGAAACATATTGGTAGATCAGTTACCCTAAAGTGTTTTATATATTGTAATTTAGCCATTTCTTTTAATGATGATTTTGTAACCAAAACAGAACAAAATTAGTCTGCTCTCATAATGTAAAGCTCTACCACTCTCTTAAGGTTTTCTCATTTTAATGAGAGTATTGATTTTAAATGCATTCGATTGGTTTCAACAGATATTTAGATAAAACTCACCATATTCAGATAATAAAAGTTACTTTAGATATTTGTAGTACGATACCGAACAAATTCATCATACACACGGAATCTTTCAAGTCATATTTCACAAAATCAACCTGTTAAAATTCAGAGAACATGATCTCTTAAAAGGCATCTTAGATTGGGTTGTATGACAGATATGTGGCGTTAAAGCAATGTTTCCACTCTTACCAAAATCAAGTAAAAAGATTATTTCACCTAAAAGACTAAGGGCCAATAAGGATATATGGGTCATTCTTTGAGAAATCGGACGGATTTTAGTGAATGATGACCTCATCTCCTCCGATTTGGCTGATATATTTTTATAAGCTCATTTTTTAAAATAAGAATCTCCGGTGTAGGAGGTGTTTCTCAAGCCCATATCTCAAGCTCTATAAATGATAAAAACTTGCAATTTGTTATGTTTTAAAAATCATTGGTTATAATTTAAACAATTAACTTAAGTGCTAATATGAACCGTTATATTTCAAAAAACAAATTTTTCCAAATGTATCCCGAAAATTTTCCTTTATATTTTATTTAGATTCAATATTAAATCTTACTAGGAGGAGGGATATAGAAGATAATTGTTTCAAAATTACTTTAACATTGTCTTTCCAAACACTTTGGTGTGACAAAGAGACGAAAATTTTAATAGAAATTTCTCAAAAGACTATGGACTTTGATATGGTCTATGCAAGAACAATTCCATCTAACAAAAAAATATTCTCAAACATTGGTGTTTTGTGCATTTATTTTCTTAATTTTAAATTTTATTCTAAACAAATTAAAACTAAAAAATATGGTAAATTTTGAACAAGCAAAAAATATTTATTTTGACTTCTATTCCATAATAAATAACTGAGGTCAGATATAGTAAAATATATTTTATGAAGTGACTACTTATTTTCTTTTCTTTTAGTACAAGTTC
>NC_051847.1:87650232-87660497 GCF_002237135.1 Teleopsis dalmanni | reverse complement strand
CCAGTCTCAAAATTTTTTTAATTAAAAATAACTTTTTATATTAAAATATTGCTTCAATTCAAAACCTTTAAACAATTTTTAGGTATCTTGTAAAATTTTAGGGATATCGACTATTAAGATTGCTACTTATTCACATATCTTAGAGGACTTTCAAAAAAATATACATAAAAATTAATTTTCTTATATTATTTTTTATTATACATATCTACTCCATATACATAATTGATTGCTACTTACCAAAAACCATTATACCCGTTGCGGGAATAACATCGACATTTGCAAATCTCCAGGAATCCGCTGTATCAGTTCTGTTACAAAAAAGAGATTATCAGTTTTATTTGGAATGCATGAGGACAATAACTTTTTATGTTCGCAAAAAATTGAAATTTTTTATTCTTTTATTCTTTAGATACAAATTATGTATATAAATATGCTAAACTGATTTTTATTATTGCAATTTTTCAAAGTAACAATTTACTTCAACACTAAATGTTAAAATGTGTTCTGTCTGCTAAAGCGTTTGCGAATTCCTTAAAGAGTGCTTTCCTCACTTGCATGGAAAGGAATGCAAATTTGAAAATTATTTATAAATTATGCGAATCCTGCTGAATATGAAGATGCGTCCTTATTGTAAGTCTGCTGCCGTTTGTTATTGTTAAGTGTGTATAACAACGCTGGTACACCGTATACGTTATAAAGCTATATATAGCGTAAATTGTGTTACATTTTAAGTGCCGTTTTACAGCTCCCTCGCTTCACCGCAGCTAAATTAACCGACAACATCTGTTTTTCTACCGCATTTTTTTTTATTTTTTTTGTTGAGTTTTTCCTTAAAGAAGCGCAAAAAATTGGCAGTAATAAAAGCAACAGTTCCTTGTTTGGTCTATAAGACAGGGTAAGTGAGCAACAATAACCTTTTACATCTCAAGGGTGCGGTAATAAAATGTTGTAAATGCAAACGAGAGCAGCACTAAATTTCACGGTTCCACGTTGATTTGCGCTGCATTGGTGCTTTTTGGCAACTGCAACATTGTTGTGGATTAAAGGATAAACTTTTATTGCAGCGCGCAAAAATATATTGGCTACACAGAAGCGATTTGCGCTCCTTTATAAAATGATTAAAATTTCAGATATTTTTTTATTTTTATTTTTATTTTTATTTTAATGAATAAAAACATTAAAATCGAAAAGTTGAAATTCTTTAAAAGGGTAAGCCACTTAATAAGTTGCATTTTACAGCTCATTTCAAGTTTTTTGTTACAGTATGAAAACTTTTTATTAATATGAATCTTTTTTCATCATTATTAAATATGTAATAGGTATATATATTACAAATTTCTTTCGAAAAAAAATTCTTCATTTTCCAATATGAATTTCTCAGTATTTCACCTTCAACTACATACTCAGGTGAGTCTTGTTTTTTTTATGAGCCCATAAAAAATTTGTAATTGTCGTCTCTTATTCGAAATGCTTGCTGTAGTAACATTCTGCATTAATATTTAAAAACATCCTTGATGGTGACCTAATCGAAGTTGGTAATTTATAGCAATAATTTGGGAAAGTGAGGTTGTAGTAACACTTGAATTGTAACAAAATATTAATGACTTACAGTCACAGCTTTTCTATGGAATTACTATTATTTCAGTAATTAAAGTACTAGCACTTATAGATTCCTACTGAAACCAACATTAATTTATTGGAGTACTGCTTTTTAGGACAATTAAAATGTTATTTATAGCACACCCGGAGAACGAAACGTGCCAATAATTGAACTACTGTTTTGCTAATTTCATTAAAAACGTTTTACCTTAAATTATTAATAATTTGCATTTATCTAATTTTTATAATAAAAATTTCAAAATAAATAATGTATATAAAATATATGAAACAAAATTGTAATGTAAAGGGAAATAATTTTAAATCGGCTCATTTAAATTGGCATAAGCGATAAAACTTAATTGCGTATATTTAAAATGAAATTTCCAACAAAACGAGGCAATGTGGTTCCGATAATGCCTGCGAGCGGTGTTACAGCGATTTGCTAGCAGCTAAACATATACACATGCACTTAACAAGCACCAAGCACATAAGAGCTTAGCGCAAAAAAGGACCTTATAATTAATGGCATTTACTGTTTAATTTGTGAAAATGCCTCGTTAAATACTAAATTGTGCGCCTTATGGCACGGCAACTGCATTTGTTTGTTTGTTTGTTTGGATGTTTGATTGTTTGGCTGTTGGGGGATAAATGTGTGTAGTGCAAAATGAAATCCATTGGATACTTACACTTTGTAATCACCTGACATAAGCTTCAAAATCACGGCAAACAGTATAAAGACCACACATGCTAAGCTAATAAAACTCGCTCTGGCCAGACGCGAAACGTTCTTGTACAAGCAAAGCGGTACCACCACACCAATCGTTACGAAGAACACCACACCCAGTCGAACGGCACCCATTGATGTGCCCCACGAGGGAAAAAATCGCACTAGCACTTTAGATAGCGTATCACCGACGACCACATTGTACGATATCATGGCTGAAATATAAATGAAGAAGAAACTTAAATTTTATTAAAGGAAGTCTGATTATAAAATATACGTTTAGACAACAACAGAAATTTTATACTCAGTGACTGCAAACTTTCGGGCAAGTTTACCAACCAAGTTTTTGGAAAAACACATTTAATAATGAATCTTGTGTAATTAGTCACACATTCACACATATGCACACACACATCACACAACACAAAAAACAAAAAAAAAACAGAAATAATTATAACTTTATTGTTTCGTGTAGGAACAACCCATTAAGGGAATTTAAAAATCTTAGCTCCTTTTTTATGTACTAAAGCAAGTAAACACATAATTGCTTCCGGTAAGCAAATGTGTTTTTCACGAAAACATTTAATTTAGTTAACTTACGAGGGAGCCTTGATTTTTACACTGCACTACAATACAAAACTGCATAAACATGCGCTAACTACACTTTTGGACTTAATAACTATCGTCCTCGAATATAGGGAAATCTTGCTAATTACACTAAGTGACGATTTCATAATTGTTAGGGGGGAAAGCAGCAATTATTAAATGCCTAAATGTACTCAAGTTAAACCAAAAATTTACATACCCCAAAATAATTTTATGGCCAATGGTATTTTTAGTTTCTAGAAATATTGCTTTATCGATTCGTTTTATATACAAATTTTAAAATAAAATTTCTTGAAATTGTATTTTGCAATGCCTTAAAAGTAACTTCAGGGTTTTAACAATATATACTCTTAAAGTTTAATGTGAACATTATGGCAAATACAAGGAGTTATTTTTAATTGGAACTTATCTATCTATCATCAATTAACTGATACTATTCACTAGTGAATTTTACTAATGAATAGTGTCACACAGAAGGCGAATGAAGGGAGTAGAGAATCCATTCTGTGTTCAAAATGTTGAGTCATTTATATATACAGTCAAACTTCCATAACTCGAAGTACTATTTTGCAATGAAAAGGTTGGATTAATGGAGACTTCGAGTCAAAGAATTTTTTTGTAATTATATGTAATTTACTCTCTAAACCCTCTTGCACTCTATTTAGTTCGAGTTATAAAAAATTCAAGTTATAGCAGTTCAAATTGTGGAAGTTTGACTGTATTTAATTAAAAATAGAGTTAGCGTATCGAACTTGCATTATAGAAGTTTTATAGAAAACTAATTGAAGCTTTCCAACTTAGAAAAACAAACGAATCAAATGGATTTGGTTATAAGTGAGGACAAGACAAAGTACATTCCGTCAACAAGCAAATATCATGAGCGTCTTGGGATCCACGACACTATTGGCAACTATAAATTTGAAGTAACGAACGACTTTGTTTATTTGGGAACCAGCGTAAACGTCGAAAAGGCCTAAGTAGACAATTGAGAAATAAAACCTTTTCTAAAGCTTTTTAAAAGCTTCTTAAAGTTTTCCAACTAAAGCCTTGGAAGATCTAGGGGCCCTTACGAGTTGGCAACGAAGCTTTCAAAAAACTTCTTAAAGTTTTCCAATTAAGGCCTTGGAAGATCTAGGGCCACTTACGAGTTGGCAACGAGTATCGAATTAGATGGAATGATGAATTGTATGAGCTATATCGCGACATTGACCTAGTTCAAAGCATAAAAATTTTACAGCTTTACCATTTTGGTCAAGTCGTGCGAGTGGAAGAAAGTACTTCAGGTAGAAATGTGTTGGGTTCACTAGCGGAAACTACTGATGTCAGCTAAGATCGGCTCATAACTTAAATAGCAAAGTAAATGTTTTACTAAACTTTTTTATTATTATTCGAAATTTTATTATTTACATTTTTATAATTAATAAAATGTGATATTTATCAATATTTATGTAATGTAGTATGATATAATGGATACTATTGATAGTATACAGAAAATATATGTAAATTCATTAAATTCACCACAAAAAAAGAAATTTGTCACACTAGGTTATCTTAATGCAATACGTATTGTATACAATAAAAAATAAAAAGAAAATTGTGACGAAAACTCAGAACCAATAGATGCAATAATTTTAAATCCCAACATCGTTGCCATCTTGTTTAGACCTCAGTTCTACACTTGTTTGAACTTATATTTGACATCAGTGATTAATTTTTTTAATATGAAAATAAAAAAACTTCTATTGATATTCTGTTCTAGAACAACTATGCTAAAAAGACTATCTATTGCTTACTAAAAAAGCGTGTAAAAATCATCATCATATAAATCCTAATGGCATACATTTTCAGTTGCTCCGAAAACATCAAAAATTCTATCTGTTATTATAGATAATCGCGTTGATTAACTCTTAAACCTAAAAATACATCTGCATACTTTTTGAAATAAACAAAAACAATAATTTATAAATTGAATAATCACAATTTAATACACCTGTTCTTATGTAAAGGAAATAGGTCCAATGTATACAAGAACAAGTATCACTGGTAATGATATAAAAACCCCTTCAGCTTATGAGAATCAAAAAAAAATCACTCACTGTGCAACAATGAATAGTACATCAAATTGCAATGGAGCATAGACCATAAACAGTAAACCAAATTACCAACAATGATTAACTCTTGAAATGATACATATAATCGATGTTCCGGATCAGAGACTTAATTATAAAAAGGACATTAAATGCCTTTCATAAATTTGCAGAAATTTAATTCAATGTGAAGTTCACTAATACATAATATGTATGAAATTATTTATTTAATATCTTTTTGTTATTGGTGCTTACATATATAATTAAAATGATTAAATTTTACAATGGACCACATTGAACTTTGATAGTTATTTATGAGTTGTTTCCTTACACAACGCTTTAAATTTAATAGTACATAATAAGTGTAAGCTAAAAATTGAGAACAAAACCTCAGGACCATTAAATGAATTTTAAAATAATTATTGTTTATTGTTTATTTTAATAGTCTTGATATAATATTGCTATTATTAAATCTATTGTAATTCTCTACCTTCGCTCCTTGCTAGTTTTCTTGGGTTTAAAATACATGTGCACATACATACTATATATATACATTTAAATATCTTTAAAAGAACAGTAATATTTGCTTGTCACTATTACAATTAGTACATATTATTTACAACATATTATTGTGCTATATCATAAACATGAGATTGGTATCAAATAAATACAGTATTCATTATAAAATATATATTATCAATACCAAAACATTATATGTGTATATTTATATTGGTTTTATACCTACCTAAAAATGGATACATAAACTGCAGCAATGACAACAAATAATAACCATACTTTCCATAGGCTGCCTCCATTATGCCTGGATAACTGAAGCGACCGCATATATGACCACATCTCACCTGAAATTATAATTATGGATATGCATTGAAGAACTCTTTTATCTTCAATTTAGACATAGTTATAAATTAAAAAGAAAATTACAAAAAATTTTTTCTTACGTTAATAGAATTTTGAAACCGAATATATTATCAAATTTTATCGGAAGAAAATCTTATACATTTCCAACACAACTTTCAACTATACTTTCTCCACTACCAGAAAGACTTAAGTATTTGGTGCGTATGCAGTGCTTTAAATGTAATTTATGCGTATGAGCTAATCCATTATATTGTATGAATAAATTTTCAACCACGATTAACAAATTTTAAATTATGTACTAAATTTGAATTTTATCCATTAAGTTTACTACAATAATGGCACATGACAATCGACCATATATGTAAATTTGAATAGGTATATGTATGGTAGTTGCTTTTGAGATTGATAAAAATCTCAAAAATTCGAATATAAGTGGCTTGCTGGGATTGCTATTCTAGGTGCATATAAGGATTTTCATACATACCATTAGTATAAGTGAATAGTCGGTGATGTAGGCAACTAATATGAGAAGCAACAGTCCCAAGCCAAAACCTGCACGATGAAAGGCGTACGGAATGCCAATCACTCCACTACCAACAATTGAATTGATGTAGTTGAAGGACGCTTGAGGCAATGATGACAATGAGTCACTTAGTTCTGCATTAGGATGCTGCTGTTGTTGTTGTCCGGTTTGTTGTGGTTGTTGTTGAAGCTGTGATTGTTGCTGCTGTTGATGTGGACGATGCTGTTGATGGTCACTCTGTAAAATTTAAAGTGAAAAATGAGACAAAGGTGAACAATTTGTAGGCAATTGGAAAATGACAAAATTGCCGAAACTGATAAAACCAATTGCTAATATGGAAGGAAATATCGAATGAAAATACATTAATTATCATATTGAGGATTACATCCATAATTTAAAATTTAAAAAACTTAAACTTTCATGTATCTTACTTTGGTGTATACGAGACAATATACAAATATATAACGAATTATTAGCAGACACAAATCTTGCCTTAAGTACGATTATTATTTTTCCAGTAAACTCTTTCTTTAGTTAATTGATCAGTGCAATTCTCTTAACTATTAAAATTGAAACAGTTTTTATTATGAAAGCAAAAGGCCTTACATATTTGATTGACTGCACTAAATCTTTTTTATGACCACAAATGAAAGGTATAAAAATGCAATTCATACTCACGTTTTAATGTTAAATGAGATTAAATGCCTTTCAGTTTCAATTTCAGCTACAAAATTTTTAATGCAATTAAAATGAGATGCTTTTTATTCCGTGAAAATAAAATTTATTTTTGTTCAAATTATAATGCATTATCATGACTGCACAATAACAGCATAATTATTTTAAAAATGATTTTAAACAGTATAAAAATTTTAAATTATTTTTAATCAAATACGAAACTTGCATAAAATTACCTTAAAACCACGAGATTTAATAAATTTCAGTTAAATTTACTTAATGTAACCTTCCTTTAATGAATGAATTTCTTCTCTGCAGTAGTTTTAAGAAAAGTCAGCAAAACAATACCATCGTACCAGCATTACTGTTGGATAGAACTTGGTTTTTATAAAAAATGCCCTGAAGAGTGAAAATAAACAGTTACTGCTTTGATTCATTAATTTATGGAAGTGTTTTCAAGTTGGTTAAGATGATTTATTATCTTTATTTTTTGTTATGTAAGCTCTGTCCTTTTTGACGAATATTTGTCTCGCATAGGTAGAGAAGGGTGAAATAATAATGTGGGTATATTATATCACGATCTTGAACATAATCTATTAACAAAAACTCATGCAAAAATCAATCACAAAAACTAATGATAACAACTTAACTGATTTTTGGACTGATACTCGCTTTGGAACTCATTGTTTTGATTCACTTTTCTTTATACCTTTTAAAACACTACCGATGTTGTTGATTAGCTCTTATTTGAATGAATTTTTGGACGAATACGAAATAGGTTTTTGAAACCCAAAATTTTACATAAAATATCGCCACCTTACTTAAAATAATGTTTCTAAAACTATCAGTCTTAGTTAAATATCGATATTGTAAACCTATGTTTATTTATTTCTGCGTTATTTTTTGGTATTCATGCATTTTTTGGACGTATTTCATATGGAAACTTTAAAACTTATTTTAAAAGTTTGAAAACAGCCCACTTATGAATTATTATTTTAAAAGAAACTGCTACATCTTCAATATTTAAAACTTTTAAACCTTTATTCCCTTTATTTGCAATAAATTTAATCACAGTACTTTTTTTAATCCATTTATTTTATTACAATCTGTCAGGTATGAATGAAAATAAGTAATATATATTAACATGAATCGTAATAATAGTTATTACGATCTAGAAAAGAAAGGCACGTATGGACTATGTCCAGTGACATATCCATATATAATTAAAATAGAAGTGTATGACCTACATATACATATTTAAAACGTCTATCGATGTTTTTCTTTTTACCCTTGAAAAAGTGTTGGTGTACCCTATCAGGTGTGTAGCCAGTGGATTTGGATGCATATATATGCGATGAGCGTAAACACAGTATGATGTTCAATTTCTTCAATTGTTTAAGAAGATATTTCAGTACATTTCTTCAAATAATGAATAAATGTCACGATTCTCATTTCCCATTGACATAAATTTCACAATGTATCTAAAAAAACGCCAATTTCGAGCAACATTATCCACTGGGCTCTACGTTAGTTTTCGAGATATCATTACATATGGCGGAACTACTTGTCGTTACAACAATATTGCACACACCAGTTGGCTTTAGATAATGTTTTATTAGTTCTTATTATCATTATTACATTATTGCAATTATTAGTTCTTATTAGTCCATTCAACGTAAAAAGTTTGCAATCATAAACTTCGAAATCGACAATTCAAAAGTAAACTACATAGTCATATGAAGTAGTAAAGAAGTTGCTTAAAATATTGAAATTTACTATATATTGTCAAATACGTGTAAAAAGGAAATAGAAATCTCATCTTATAATGTGGCTATATTATAATAAAACGTGAAATATAGACTAAAATATAGTTAAAATCATCGTTTTTTTTATTTAAATTTATTAATATGTAATAGATAACTATTCTCAACTTTTTAATACATTTAAATATGCTTCACTTAAATTTAAAAAAATTATTGACAAATTTTTTTTATATAAAAAAATGCTTTCTATAAAATAAGTATAGCTTGGCAATTCTTATAAAATTTAAAAAAAAAAATTAAAATCAAACTTTGAAAATTTTTTAGTTACAGCTAAGGTCAATAATTGTAAATGTTTTAAATATTTTTTAGAGAATTACTTAAAACAACAAAAATGTAAGAAACAATTGTATTGAAACAAACAAAAATATCTATAAACTCTGAATACAAAACATATGAATCACTTGAAAAGTTAAAATAAAACTTTCATTTCAAGTATTTTGCCAATAGGTATTGCAAAATAAAATCCATTGTTACTAGAAATATATAAAAGAGTTCCTTAAAAGTTTGCACAAAGTTGGTAATTGAATAAACCCTTGAAATGCAAACGCTACGCTTTCATTAATCAATTGCTTCACACCAATTAATTCTAAAAATATAACCAAGAGCAAGGACAATGACAACAAGTAACTTAGATCCTTTTTAATCACAAATATATACACACAATCCAAAAAGCAAAGGAAAAAATATCTCCACCAAATTCCTTCCGCAACTGTCACGTGACTGGCATCCGAAAATTGTCAGTGTCTTCATTGTTTATTATCACGCAAAGAGTGGATACAAAGGAAGGAATTCATTGCAATAAAATATCTAATAAAAATATACAGGAGGCTATCAAAGGAACTTTTGCCAAGAACACAAAGTGTAAGAGGAACGATTAAAGTAGTAATGGAAATATGAAGCAATAAAATCTGTGCTTACTACTTTATTTAATATCATGTCAAAATTTATGTCCTTGTGTATATAAAAGTAATGCCAATGAAAATAGGGAATATTAATAAAAGGTAATAATTATGTTGTTAGAAAGTGAAAGTTATTATAATTAATAAGTTAAATATGACATAAAAATTTAGTAATCTGCCGGTACATTAAGCTTTATATTTATATCACTTTTGTGTTTATATACAATATTTCATCGGCTTTTTAAGTGAATGACCCACCAGAATGAAGGAACTTCTTTGAGACGGAATAAGGCATTACCACTTTAGTATCCTCACCGTTAGCCACAATAATTTTTTTTGGGTATATTTTTGCAGAAGTTTCACTTTTATTAAAATAATAAAGCAACACATAGCAAATTTCTTCTCAACTTAAGATTTTAACTCATTTTCAAATCAATATAACTTTTTCCA
>NC_051847.1:87620008-87650132 GCF_002237135.1 Teleopsis dalmanni | reverse complement strand
AACAGATACTCGTGTTTCCATTGCGCAGATAAATAATAAAAAGTGTGCATAGCGTGTGTCCATGTGATGACAGCCACTGCACAAGTAGGTGGGAATCATTGAGCAATCAAAACAGAAACTGACACAATGTCATCCAACAATATGACGAGACAATTTTACTAATAAGTTTGGTATATTTTTCTTTATATTCTTATATGAAATTTGTCCCACTTTAAGAATTGCAGCAAGAGTTATGCAAATGAAGACACACAAATGCCACTAGTGCTTATGGATGAGAAAAATGGATCGTTTAGATGAGGTGGGTACTGAGTTTTTTTCGTTTTTTTCGTTTTTGTTTTCATTTTTTTTGGATTATGAAAATCAAACATTTTTTGTTCATTTTCTGAGCAAAGATTATTTGAAAAAGTAAATAAAAAAGATTCAATTGAATGAGTATCCTCATTGTCATCAACTGGCGGTAATAAATATTCATTCACATTTTAAATTTTTTATAAGTCTTAATACAATTACATTTAATAAATAAATAAATTTAAAATCATGTGTTTTTAAAAAAACGATTTCGTGAAATAATTATATAGCAATTATTTTTATGTTTTAATGATATTTTTAAAATATCTGACGATTTTAACTCTCTTCAGAATTATAAATAGTAATATTTTCATATAAAAATATCGCTAACATACTGAAGTCTGGGAGTTTCTTTATATTTGTGACTTTGTTTTTGATATATTGAGATCTCTAATTATCCATTAAATGTTTAAAAACCCCAAAAGAAATTTTATTGTTCCAATTAATTTTATACTTCTGGACGAGCACATGATAAGGAGAGCAAAGGTAAGGTGGCGGAACTTAACCACCTGTAGAACAGCTAGAATTATGTGTAGACACATATACGAAGAAAAATACACCAAGAATGTTATATCGTTAAACCGAAGGAACTGTAGAACATTAATTGGTGTGTTGACAGGTCACTGTTTGGTTGCATCACATGCCCGAAAACTAAACCTAATTCACAACGATGCTTGCAGAAAATGCAATGAGCCGGATGCAAAGGAAACTCTAGAGCATCTGATGTGTAATTGCCCGGCTCTCTCGAGAACTCGACAAAAATACTTGGGAGCTTTCAGTTTTGCAGGACTGGAGTACATACCTGAGGTTTCTGTTGGAATCTTAATAAATTTTGCTAATGAAACGCGCATCTTAAGTGATGCTTACAATCGCTAAAACAAGACTCTGATCTGGTATCGCAATGGACCTTAGTGGTCTAAGCGTGGCCTTTATGGCCTGCCAGCATAATCTAATCTAATCTATTAATTTTATTTCTACGAGTTCTAGTACAGTTAATAACTATTGACTAATTACGGGTTTATTTCGAGTTTCTGAACACCAGAAAAGATTTTCTTCTTGCGTTAGCGTTATGAACTTTGGACATATATATTCACTGACAATTGTGTTATTATGTACCAAAGACAACACAGAATTTCAGTTGGTTCAATAATGTTCTTTAGGGCTAAAGGCGATTATGTTACAATGGAAATTCATGTTTTGAAATTACTTAAGTTTTGACTGTTAGAATAGAGCAAAGCATTGCAATATTTCTGTTGAAATAAGTATAAGTATGACGTAAGTTAATAGATAAAATTCCATTTTAATTGTAGATATATAACATTTTATAAAATCTGCCAAATATTATTTTTTGAAATTTAGCTAGATCAGGCAATCAGATAATTAATAACTCTCTACGCTTATTATGTAGAAAGTATTTCAATATATTTTATTAACATATTCATGTTATTTATGGAATATTCTAATAGAACTAACAGTAAGTAATAAAACTAAATAATTATTAAATTAAATAAATTAAATTTAAGTAATAAATTAAAATGAAACTAGATTTTTAATAATATTCAGTGAACGTTTAATAAGTTCTCATTTAATATTCTTTGATATTGTTATCAAAATCTTATCTCATTAAAATTTCGTGGATAATACATAAAAAGAAAGAGACTCCACACATGTATATATATATATATATATATATATATATAAAAGTTAATAGTGATTATGATGGTATATGATAGTATAGGTTATGTATATAGGTATTATACTCCATTTTATTACAATCATTACAATCATTGTCTGGGATGTAGATTTGTAGATTCTTTTATTATTCTAGCATAATTTTAATGGAGTTAAATTAGAATATATATATTACTATATCTAACTTTACTAAATGACCAATCACTCTCACTATTTTTGCTTAGGAAATATACTACTACATTTGTTCATTATTATCGCTAAGGTAGTAAAGCAGAATTACCATATCCTATTCAATTTTATGACTAATCACAACAACTATCGTTGGTTTGAGTATAGACAACAACATTTTTTCATTGTTATCGCTTAATTTTAAGCAAGGCAATTACTATATTCTAGTTCATTTTATGACAAATCACTATAACTATAATTGTAGACTAATAGATCCCTTCAGTGTTATTGTTTAACTTTAAGGAAGTAGTAATGGCATTACTTACTCGATGATATTACTAATCACTACAACTATTGTTGTTTAGCATATGAGTATTAAACATAATACATAAACCACTATAATTTTTGTTGGAACATAGGCTAATACTAATTTCTTCATTGCTATTGTTTGATTTTAAGAGAATAAAAGTAGAGTTAGCTTATTCTACTTCATTTTATGACTAATCAAAACAATTATCGGTATTTGTGACTTGCACTAATCACTGCTATCGCTTAGTTTTTTTATATTATATATTCTATCAACTTCAACTCCATTTATATTATAAATTTATTGTACTCTTATTTATGAATTTTTATTTATTTATGAAAATACAATTTTCGGTTATTCTTATATTAGATTTACTTATATGTAAATAAGGATTGGAGTTATCAAAAGGGAATAATTAAGTCCTGTTCAAGATTAGTGAAAAACTCATCATCTACATTTATGAGCCAAAAAAATGTGTGAATTCATTTATATAAGTAAATTACATTCTAAGAGTATATAGGACTTATTAGGACACCTTGACTCAGTATCTTATTTCTATTGAAAGACCATTTTCATTATTTTTTTTATGTGGAAAAAAGAGATATAGTAAGTTTTCAAACAAAACATTAAAGACAACTATATTTTTTTTTAAATTTTCTTTTGTCATACGCTTATAATGGGTGATAAATAACAAGATTGAGAAAACTCATTAAAAATATTTTTTTCTTTAGAAGTCATCAAACATAAAATAACATACTTCGTAGTCATCATTGAATACCAAATAAACACCAAATTTATTTAAATGTTACCATAACACATAATTAACATAATTGCGCCTGAAGAAGACTGATTGTCTGCGTCCAAACCACAAATAAACTTGAAGAAAAAGACTCGTCCGGGACAGGGGCCAAAACAGAAGCAAAACAAGCACACGATTCTTCTGCTGTTTGGTGCTGTCTTCTGTTCCTTCTGTTGCTGCTGCTGTTGGCAATGTTGTTGCTGTCGTTGTTGGTGCTGGTACTGATGCTGATGCTGGTGCTTGTGCTCGTGCTGCTGCTAGTTCTGGTGATGATGCTGATGCTGATGCTGGGACTGAGGCTGATGCTAGTGCTGATATTGGTGTTTAGTAATAAGTATTAATGCACCTTTTCCTTGCGGATGTGATTGGTGGCTCAGATTGCATGTGGAATGTAAAGACCAGAAGCTAATTTGTTTTTTATTTTCGCGTGCCTTCTTTTGGCTTCTGTTTATGTTATTTGTTGGTAGTGTATGTTTGGTTGGCTGGCGTGCGTTCATCTAGTTGATTGTCCAAATTGACAATGAATGTGTTTATGGATACTGGTTAAGCTAACCAAGTATAGACAAGTGTACGAGTATGTCTGCTGCTTGTCTGGAGGCTTCAGACAGTGTGTCCTTAAGCCTATATAAACGAATGTAAATATGCGAATGCTTGCATATATACTTTTGTTGCATTAACATTGCTGTCACTATTAAGTTAAGTTGCATGTGACCAAATATGGACCAGACATGGCAAAAGGTACAATAAACAGAGCAGACATATATGCAGACGTATCCATTGTGCATGCAGTGAGACTGAAAGGTGAATTGGCAGAACATTGCAGCGCAAATTAAATTATATGCGTGCTGTGTCTGGTGCAGTTCAGCTAAAATGCAGTTGCTTATTCTCGAACTCTTAGTGCACCATTTGCCATAGCACTACATGAGTAATTGCGCTTGTCTGGTATTTAAAAAAAGTAATAATAATGTAAGAAATATTGTCTAAGTATGTATGTATATGCATAAATAACACAAATAATAAAGAAGTTAAAGCAAAAACATTATTGCAATACCAACCAAATATGTTGAGGCATATCCTCAGCAACAGATTGCAATAATTTTTTTTGACCAAAAATCTAATTATGCAAACAGTTTTCAATATATTAGCATCTGCAAATGAAATATATACTTTTTGAAAAACATTGAATGTTTTTACTGCTGCTATTAACTTAGGACTTTCGTCAAATGATTTTAGACTTAGAGTGCCTCTTCTGTACGGTGCTCTGATACTTTATGGCAATAATGATTGGATGCATGAGTAACGTGTAACAAAGGTAGAAACCCTTGGGTGGATTTTATTGTCCAAATAGGCAGATCGAAAACGTGGATCATATACATATCGTTCTAGTTTAGGGAAGTTTTCTTCTTATTTATTTAGTGAGTTTTTTTACCCAAATAGGCAGATCGAAAATATGGACCATATACAATATATCGTTCTTATTTAGAGTAATAAATTATATTCTTACAATAAATTGTTAAATATGGCTCCGTTTAATTTTTTTTATCCCTATATATATTACTGATTAAGAAGCGGAGATATAATTTTTTAGTTTTGTACAAAATCTCCATAAGCAAGACTCCTAACCTAAAAACGTTAAATATAATAATTTTATTTTAACTACTTTTGCTAAGGGTTTCTTGTTAATTGAGGGTTTTGATAATTATTCATTGCGACTTAATATAAGAACAATTTAATTACTCGACAACATTTAATACCCTACGCATATGAAATAAAGACTATATTAGAACTACCATAATGATTGGAACATAGCGAAGGATATATTAGATACCACACTTTCACTTCAGTATGATAACATGAACCGATTTAGTAATATATGGCTGTGGGAAAATTATTCTATATTTTTTTGAGTTCATCGAAAGACATTATTAATAGAAACTTTATAGTGACTTATTGCGATTATTTATCTACATTGCATTTGTAGAGTACTTACAAAAAAGCTAGCTTTAAATAGCGATTTTTGGACAATCTCCACGAAGACCACTAATAGATCTATTGTGTCACCCTCGGGTTCTCCCTCTGAGTAACTTATTTTTTCCTACTACTCATTTTTATATATTATAAAACTATATTTCGGGTTCAAATACGATTTGTACCATTTTAAACAATTTATTTTCTTTGATTATTTTCTAAGGGTACCGATATCAGTTACTAACAGGTCTTCCGTGTAGTTAAAAAGAGTTTTCCAGGAATTGTAGATCTACGGATGAATGATTGGATTTGTTTAGTTTTGGCTTAATTTGTCTCATTTTTCTACCTTGTAATTTTTGTAGAAGGGATGAGTATATTATAGACTGGCAGATAATGGTCGGTATGCCAAAAAAGAATAGATTATATAGTTTAGGACTACGCGTTCACATGCAAGCTCAACTGTTTAATTGTATATATATATCAGTTTTTGATATATGTCTTTCACTAGAATATGAGTAGCATCACTTCTGCTTGGAATACATTGGTGTAGTATATTATTACGTGTATTATTACAATAATAAGAAATTCTTAAAAAGGGACTTCTGTCTTTTTATGTATTAGGTAGTTCGTAGGTAGTTTATTAATTATTATTATTACTTCCACAAGTTTCGTTGTTAATCGTTTAAAATGCTACTGGTATTAAAGTTATTATTTATTTTGATATGACCATAGTAAGACAAACATCGGGTATTATTCCCACAAGATCTGTTTTTATGACTAGTTTTTGAGGAATATTGATTCTGTAACCATGATTTTCTTAATACTTTTCAATATATACCTACACCATTTAAAAGTTTTGACCTTTTGTCTGTCTAATTTTAAGTAAGTCCACGTTTTAGCTGTTTAAGTCACTCTTGAATGCACTAATTCTTTTAATAGTGGAATGCTGTAAATGTGGTTGTTTTTAGAAACATATCCGAATCCATTTCTTCCTATTCTTATTGGGTGTAGATTTTGCATTGTAATACGATATTCGGTGAGAGTTTCTTACGATTGCAATAAGGTTGCCTTAGTAACTGAATTTGTCAACTGCATTGTAACCGACTATTCTCCACGTTGCGTTGGCTATTACTAATCAGTCAACTATTATGTCGTTTGTTTTGGATATTTGGTTTCAAGGTTTCACTCTTATTTAGGTTTCTTTATGAGTTTTGTTCTACATATCTCAAATTGTGCATTTTACTACCCCCAATGGTTTTAACTCCAACTTCTCGTCAAATTATTAGTCCTTGTTGAACTATTTATTTGAAGCTACAAATTGTAGTGAATTTGTTAGAGCTTGAATAGTAGCAAATATAATTTTTAAGTCTATATTCTACAAATTGTCTTAAAGCAGTTTTCAAATAAAGAACTTTTTGCCAATGTTTGGTAAAAATAAAATATTGGTATTTATAATTATATTCTCATTTAAAAAAACAAAGCTTTCAAGGATTTTAACGACCTTCATTTTGACATTATGAAATTTTTTTTTTCATCGCAAAAAGATACAATTTCGTAATTAAAAAATCTTTACACATAAATATTTATTTTTATATACAAGTACTCGTATAAATGGTGTACGAGAATGCACTATAATTAAGAAAAAAATCTAAAATCGAGTACAAGGACAATACCTTAAAGTAGCTTTTGGCATAAGCCATCTATTCCAAAACTGTCAATGAGCATTTTTATTCAATGGAAATGAATTGGCAATTATTTTTTTATTTATTTGTGATTATTTTTGTAATCATGACAAATAAGTGGTGCCAATTCACACAATTGTGACAGTAGTGCGCATCGTATAAAGATGACAAGACTCTCTAGATGGAGTTAATTGAATAATAAAAGATGAAATGACAAGACAACGACTGTGAACACCTTTTCCGTTTGAGGATGGCATCACATGAATACTTTTCCCTTTCGAGAATGCATTTTATTTATAGACGAGCACGTGTCACACTGCAGATCTAAATTGCAGCAAGCTGTCATATGAGTCCAAACGATTGAACCAGCAGTCTGTCAATTCGATAGCATTGAGCTCACAGAGTCTGGAATGTGTCCGGCACGTAGCTGTTGATTAAATAAGTAGAGTAACTTGCGAATAGATTCGCTTAAGTGAGCAGTTCATAATGAAAAGAATTTTCATACTTTGGTTATTTAATTAAATTATTGGCTTAATTTTATTCGAATTAAATGAAAAAAGGCGTAAGTAAGTCTACTAAAATAATTTAGTCTATGTGGAATAGTAAACAAAATCTAATTGAATTTAATCATATCATTTCAAATGTGGTGCAAGAGACACTCCTACGTAGTGTGAAAAAGTCAATTCGTTAATATAGGTTATTTTTAATGAAACTTGTAAGGAAATATATACATTTATATATATTCAAAATATTGTTTGGTTTGCAGTACTTACCTTTACTTTAATTTAGTAAATAAAAACTATTATAAAAAGTATTAATAATAGTTTTATATGGATATTAAAATTAACAGTAATTAATAGTAACTTCAAGTAAAAATTGAATTAGTTAATAATTAAACAGTTGTTTACTTAATTAATGAATATGTCAAAATGAGAAAAAAATTTAAAAATATGTCTTCCATAAAGTCCTAATTGCATGTAATAGTTGTACATACGATCTGATGCAATGAGTTTGGTAATCCAGTTACTAAGAGACAATGTGAAACTGTAGGTAGGTAGGTAGGTGGCCTTGTATCCAAAAGCCCACACGAGCTTAAATAATAGCCCATTGTGGTACCACATGAATAGCGTTGGTACGTATATAGACTGAAAGACCAGAATACAATCAATACCGAAAAAGGTAACAACTCCCCATTGGGTAAAAGAAAACCAACCCAACAGTTCTTTGAATTTGGCTAAGTTACAGGATGAGAGTTCGATCAGATCAGTAAGAAAAGGGCCCTGAAGATTTTTGATATTCTCTTAGCTAAAGATACATAAGATCGAGCACGGTCTCTTCCTCTTTCTTATCCTCAGAGCTACAGCCACAACAAAAGTTATTATAGGGTAGACCCAGTCTACCGTCATTACAGATACTGTGGTGGTGAGCAGGATCCGTGTTAGCTGACTAGTGCGTTTTTTTGTCCAAATTAAACCAAGCTAATCTAAACATTTGACAAAAGGGTTCGTCATTCCAGTATTGAGCTATGATCAGATATTTTTGTTTTATTATCAGTTTAATTGTAGAAAGAGGAACACCTATATCTGAGAAGAAAATTTCACGTAGCAGAGTACTTACATTAACAAGCTCGCCTGCCTAAGAATTGCCCGAAATGTCGAAGCTTGGATGTGGCTGAAGATACCTGTTAAACTCATGTTAGTAACAAGTAGCTCTTAGTTAGCATAAAACCTTGAATAATGAGTACTTGGGTCAAATTTTGCGAGAACTAAATTTCGCTTTAAAGAGCCATCTGGGTATATAATAAAAAACTTGAACAGTAAAAATACCTTCAACATGAGAATACCATAAGGGTACAAATTTAAAAATTTGAAAGTATTGCTAAAGCTCCATGGTGTGTATAAAAGTTCTGTACACACAAATTGTTATAAGCAAATTTAATTGAAGAGGTCGCAGCCTCAACTTGGTGATGACTTATTCCAAAATTTGCTTTCTATCAAAAAAATCGGTTATCATAGTAAAAATAGTTTGTCAAAATATTATATTTTTGTCAAAATAATATTTTCTAATAAAAAATGTTGACCGGGTTTCATTAAGATGCAATAGAAGGACCTATATAGTACTAAGTTTTCTTCTTAGAAGGAAACTTAAGTCATTTTTAAATTTAATTTTCTTTTGAATCTTTTCTATTAGAGTTAGAAATATTTCCATAAAATTAGATCGCATTTGAATTCAAAAGTATACATGTGATTTTTATTTAATGAGTAATAAGGAATAATAAGTAATATACACGTTTTTTATATTTATTCATTTATTTGACACGTTTCCAATTTTATAGGACCACAGATTTGACAATTAGTACTATAAGTTACATTGAAAAACTTTTCCCACCATACTATGGCGGATATAGCTTATATCAAAATAGAAATATAGAGATTTTAAGTTGCAAGTTTTTCACATTGATTACACTATCTAAAAATAATAACGCCATCTAGCGATTTTTACATTATGAACACACATACCCGCCAGGAACTATTTTTCTCATACGACAATTTGAGAACGGATTTCTTCAAAAGATTATGCACCATTATAATTTAGTTTTTGAGATATCGGTCGTAAAGGTTAGAACCATAAAAAAGTTTTTGCGAAGTTATAAAAATTGACAATATCATATACGACAGTTAAGTGTTGGTCAGCAAAAGGAAAGCTCTCTTTACATTGTGCTTTTGAATACTTCACCAAAGAAAAATTTTTTTCTGAGAATGTTGATTATTACGCGATTCAAATTAAAATAAATTTCAAAACATTCAACATTTTTTAAAGTCAACATTTTTTACAACTGCATTTATTTCACACAGGTATCTCTTAGATGCACAGTTAGTATAAGTTTCTATAGTTGTGATCTCTTACTATACTATGCAGTTTCATGGGATAAAGATTAAGAGAATTTAAATATCATTTCAAATTTTGTTATTTACATAAATATTAATATTTTCGTATTCATCGACTCCATTTGTTTAAGATATCTAACACTTATATATGCCGAGTCAAGGAGTCATTGCAGTACTTCTCGCCAATATATAACATATATTGATGAATTTATTAAATTAACCAAAAGTTTTAACGTATAATAAAGAATCCATAATATATATATACATCGATAAAATTTGGTGCTTTACTAAAGCACTTCATTAGTATTCGTTTAAACTGACAAATTATAAAATGTAAAAATATCGCTTATTATATATAGTTTATTATAGATTTGAGACTTATTACATTAATGCTCTTCATAGTATTTATTATAAAATTTTATATTATCTGTACGAACGTTCATAAAAAATGCTTAAATTTATTTTTATGAAATTATTATTTAATTAGTTTAGTTAGCTACTAAGTTCAGTCATTGGTTGAAGGTATTTAACTACATATATTTTTTATACTTATGTTCTCTATGCTTTTATAGTTGAACCCCATATTCGCATATCTAACAGCTTAGAACCAATCTGTCTGACATATCATTGTATCTCTAGTTATTGAATATAATATAGCTTTTTCATATTACCTAAATTAATTGATTCACTTATTCAAGCAAACATTTTTACAAAATAATATTATTTTTTTAAACAAACATTTTCCGACAAAGCCAATCATAATAGTTTAGTAGTTTATCTACAGCTGGTTTATGACTTCGTTCTAATATAAACACAGCAAGTGAATTAGTTAATAAAACTTTCTCAGCAAATTAAAAAAATTCCAGAAAAATGTGGGAGCATAAAAGTCAAGTGCGGCTTTGGGTCAATTGGTTTAGATGCGCTGACTCGGAGCTTCAAATTCGGCAGAGCACGAATTCGATTCCTGGTACTTGCAGTCTCAAAAAATTATTTATAAATAATTAAATACAAGAAATAATTCCAAGACCACTGATGATGTTTATTTGGCAACACTCGAAACAGCTGCATGTTAGCCAAAAATTAAAATAATATAACCAAGAATTTTTGTTGTTGTAGTTCACTACTGTTCAAAAAACCTCCTGATAGTTTTTCTATAAATAGATATAATGAAAGATAAGGCGCACAAACTGTAGGTAGTCAATAGTCAGTTGTCTTTAGATCGATTCGTTTTGTTGTGCTGGTTAAATAAGTAAATGGTTGGGGTGGGGTTCGGTAGTACTCTCACCGAGTTATAAACATCTGTACAAACCTAACATGCCGTTTATTTATAATATTGTAATTGTAAGCAATTATTTGTTGTTAGAATAATTTGTTGCGCGTATTGATATACGATCTTTATGTGTATACGGTATCATTTAGTACTTTTTACGTTATAAACTTTACCATAATTTAGCAAAAATGTAGCATGCTTTTGAGCTGGGGTGAAATGATATTTGATGAGCAGATAATTGAGGTGTTTGCATAGCTTTATTTAATTTTAACTTAATTTTTATTAATTTAATACCATATATAATTTTTGTTTTACTTTGTTTTTAACAGAAAATAAGATTTTATATATCAGGAAAAAAATATTTGAAATTTCAGTCAAAATAATAATATTAACTTTTCTGTAAATCTTGTTCGAACTTTCACAAAATTAATGTTTTGTTAATATTTTTAATTTAGCACACAATAATTCACAATAATTCATTAATTAATCAAATTCAACAATGTGTGAATATGTGATTTCGGATTGTTATGTGACTCCACCGACGCCATTTAAGCATTTAACGATTTTACTACTTGATTGTTGGCAACGCGAGTATGATAAGAGACCTTACCGACATTTTCGATTTAGTCGTCTTGAATTCGAGGAGAAAATGAATAGAACTTTTTTGTTTTATTTAGACTTTAAAGTAATAGTAAAATTTATCGATTTGCGTATACTAAAATCCGTGGTCTTGAGAGGAGTTTTTGTGATAGGCGAACCCGATATAGTTGCAACTTTTTTAAAAGTTTTAAGGCCGGTTAAAAGAATCGAACTTTTATTAATGCACTTACCTGATTTATTTTTCAAGATTCTTGGCGAATGTGGTTTAGTGATGAGTGCCACGAATTTAATTTTAGATGGTGGATATAACTTAATATATGTTTTAAAAGTTTGTTTTAACAGTGATGAATTTTACAGGTACCCCGTTAAATGAAAACGCGGTTCGTGGCTTGCGTAGCTTTCTAATAGACTCTAAAACGCTGGAAGAAATTAGTGTGGCAAATTGTGACATATCTCAGTTCAAGTTCGCTATGTTAGCCGATGGTGTGCATAAGTCAACTTCTTTGAAAATATTTGATTGTAGTGGATTGATAGGAAATTATATAACGTTGGAAACCAGAAAGATGGCCAGCATTGTGTCATCATTGATTTTACAGAATAAACTGGAAGTTCTTAAACTAAATAATTGTCAGTTTTTCGCACAGGATATGGAAGTAATTGCTGAGTATTTGTATCGCACGAAATCGAAACTCTACGAATTAGAGTTGGCATGTAATAATATTGATTCGGACGGTGTGAGATATTTGTTACGCGCTATTGCCAAGAGTGGTACACTCAAACGTTTGGATATTTCCCGTAATGGTTTGGGTACTCACGGTGGGGAAGTTGTTGCACACTATCTAAGTTCATGTTTTCAATTAGAATACTTGAATATCGAAACCAATAAAATAGGTGCAAGTGCTATGAATCTTATACTCACAACATTGAAGAAGCCTGTTACTCTGAAGTATTTGCAAGTACGTGGAAATGAATTTGACTTGAAGTCTGCCACAATACTTCGGCGTATCCTCAAAGCACTTGTTTTACCTCAAGACACAATTGATATTACTTCAAGATATGACGGTTCTTTCGATAATTTCAGAGTGGTTCCTTATTTTTAGTATGGGTAGAATTTATTTTAAAATCACAGTATATTTTTATTCATATTGAATAAAAATAATGAGTTTAAAATAATTTGTTTTCTTCTGCTATTCATGATGTTTTTGTAAATAAAATATAAAATGTTTTAAAAAATAATATTTATTTATTTTGCAAAAAAAAATGTGGGTTTTTGAAGTTCATTGTGTTTATTTACTTTTTTTAAAAAAGTGAAACTATAATTATTAGAATCATTAAAATTTATAATAATATTGAGCAAAGGAAATATTTTAGAATTACCAAACTAAAAGATATCCAAAATTTATATGACTTTTTAAAATGAAGTACTTAACAAGCCTGATTGTCAATTATATTTGGTATATATCCCAGTAAGTTCACTTCAGTTATGGTGAGAATGATAAAAGCGCCTCCCACCTGCCGCCTTAATATTTTAGGGGCTTCTTTTATGAGTATCTTGGCAAATTTCAATTTAAATAGCAGTCTGAGCTTTGTCAAATATTTTAGATGGTTTTAACTCTTAGGCTTTTAATAATATGGTGGTAGAATGGGCCTATAGACCCAAGGGCATCCCCCTAGGATCGCCGGTATAACCTAACCAAAGTTCACTTCGCTTATGTACTATTGATATTACTAAGTTGGTATTTGTGGGGATATCCAAAGTAAAGATGAGGTACAAGAATGGACCAAGAACACTGCCTTGAGGAACACTTGCACTCGTTGGGAAGTCTTTACTTGTGTGTGACTAAAGTAGTACTTTACTCTGAAAGATCTGTCTACCAAGTATGATTCAAGTACCGCGTGTGAGTTTTGCGGGAGTATCTGTCGTATTTTGTGGATCAGGCTGTCATGCCAGACTTGTGAAACAATTTTCTGTCACTTAAAATACTTTTCATAAATGTATACAGATTATTAGTATTGCTACCATTTTACCAGACTTTAAATTATTCTCTGAAAGTCCGATATAGGTACACCTACAATATAGCAAATGTTTTCTATTTCATAATGATTAGACAAAGAACAATCACGTTCTTATATATTAAATACTCTGTCGTTCAATTTAAAAAGACCGCCTCTATACTTAAAAAGTACTCTCGATTTGTGCTGAGTGCTTTCGTAATAAAAACTATACATAATGTCATATTGCGGCTATGGGTACATGTCATAAGAACCCGACCTATCGTTCGCGATAAAGGATTAATGTTCATTCCGTTTGTATAAAGCTATAATATTATTTTGTGTAATAATATAAGATCCATACTCCGAATACTGGTTATTGAAAGATCCAGTTCTAAATACATATTTTATTAATCCGTGGCCCAATATATGCCTTTGTCAATCGTAAGTTCAGCTAGTATTGTGCATAACATTATTCCGTATTTTTGACTTGAAATTTATGGCGTTGTGTATATCATATGGAGCACTCCGATGCTTTTTACCAACAAAATTAAAATTTTTCCTCTTATATTAATAAGATTGTACAGCGAATGTCTGTAACTTTCATATAAACTCAAGACTTATACTAACCTCATGGAGCATATAATAAATTCTTCAACTGTTCCTTTGAATTCAATATATGGTATGTTAAAAGAATAATGAATATAAGTAGTATATTAAAATATAATAAATAAAAGTTAAATTAATAATAAAATTTTAACTATGCAATGATAAGTTATTAAAGTCTTGGGGTTGAAACCCAATAAAATTTCGCTATTATTTCTAAATTGATAACGAAAAGCTAAGATACTTTTTGAAAATGTCAACTTGCCTCACTCAATACGAAATACTAGTTGAGGTTAAGATTGTTTTAGATAAAATACTTTATCTTTTCAAAAAAAGGATATAAAGGAAGTTCGTGGAAGTGTGGGAGAAATTCAAGTTTAGTATTTCATTTACATTGTGCTTTCACGAGGATTGCTTTATGTTTAAGGACGCATTAGTATGGGTTTATACTACGTAAATTCATTCATAAAATTATCAGAATAGCTTTACTATAAAAGAGCTGCCATATTTTGGGGAAAAGTTAAAAATATTAAGAAAAAGCTATTTATTTATTCCACTGCTGTAATGTGTTTGTTGCTTTTAAAGTGGGTGGTGACAATCATTTATCACTTGAGTCTAATGAAAACTATTTTTCTATGTCAATAAAACTCCAGCAGGGAATAAGTAAAGCTGTAATTTTAATTATATGGCAATGTCCTTACAAAATGGAGAGCTTTTGAAAGCTGCTTGAGCAAAGCTTTCCATTGTCGTCACTTACTGTGTTTGTGGGATTTACGCTCTCAATGCTAAACTTCAACACTGAATTTCATTTCCGGCGTTGCTTCGCTTTGTTTTCATTTCTCAAATAATTTAATTTGTTGCTGTTGAATGTTTGATTGTTTAGTGTTGCTTGTTGTTTGCAGTGAACAAGTTGTTGGCGAACGTCAATGTGTGCAAAGTCCTACTAAGTTCAGTACCTTCGGTAGCTCAACAAAAGTGTGTTGCATTGGTGTTAGGTAAAATCGTTGGTCCCATACGACTAGCAGCAAAGCGTTTCGCACACAAAGAGGACTTCCTGGTTGAGTGTGTTTCGCAACTGATTTTGTGCAGCAGTCACAACGGATTCGTCGAAGTATCGAATACATTCAGAAAACGTTCGACGGACTGAGTATCTTTGCTTGATGTAGAGGCAGTAGGAAATTAAATTAAAAGCTGTGTTATTTTGATTCATTAAAGACATAAGTGCGAACAATATTTTTACGTAACGTGTAATAAATTTCGCATCGAAGAGCAATTCCGTTGCACTGAAATGTATGAAGAGTCGAAGTATATAAAAGAAATGTGTATAAATTTGTGCTAAGATATGTAAAATAGCAAACCGCAAACAAAGTGCACATTCATTGAAAAGTAACCTACACAAAAAAAAACAAAAAAAAAAATAACATCAACAACAACTCAAACTCCAGCCACACTTTAACATTTTGTCATATTTACACTAGGCAAAGTGGTGTACTTCAAGGAAAGCAGTCTGACTGAGGCCTTACAAGCACAAATGACATATGAGCAGCATTAAGCAATTCATAACTGAATTGCATTTGACTAACATTCAGACAACAATAACAACAACAGTAACAACAACAACAAATTATTACACTCCTAACTAAATTGCTTTGCAATCAACAACACCCAATAGCACATTTCTGTTTTATGTATGAACATTCAAAACATTTTAATGTATTTTTAGAAGATATTTCAATGTGAACCATGCAATTAAAGCACCTCCACACAAGGGACCATCTCAGCACATCTTAAGCAATAAGCAATAAGAGCCATCTGTGTACAAAGGACTCCTCTTGTAGGCGTTATCACACTTTTGCCAAGAGTGAACTTGAAAAATAAACTCCCTACCACACAGACACACTTACCGCTTCATACTTGGGGCACATAGGGCAATAGTGCCATAGTGTCATAGTGCCACAGCCGTGAAATATTCTGTTGCATAAAAATGCATATACACCCGTGCCATCGCCACAAACAAAATCATTGAAAAAGTTTTATTGGGTTTTTCGGTGTACCCTTCTTAGGCGCCAAAAATAGGAACTGCATTGTAGCGACCTTCCTGGGAAGAGGAAGAACGTAAAAACGTGAAAACGGAAACACGGAAAAACGGAAAATAAAAATAACTTAATTTGTAGTATCAACAAAAATTAGAAAAAAAACAAGAAATAAATAAATAGAAAGTCGGCAGTAAAAAACTAATAAAAATGAGTGAGAATCGTTGGAATTCCGCAACTGAGTTCAGTTACATACTTCAGCGTCAGGTGAGTATCCTTCAGCCTGTGAAGTAGAAGTACGGCTGACAGAGCACTGTAAAGTGTTGCAAAATTTAATTTGAATTGATTTGATTTAAATTGAAAATGAAATTTTTTTTCGCTTAATTGTCTTAGGAAATTCAATGAAATTATTTTTTTTTTTAATTTTCTTTAAATCAACTTGACAGAAATGCAATTGAGTTAGTGTAAGTTCCCATTGGTTTAATCCTTCACTACAATAATAATATAATAAGAAAAATTATATGAAATTTTCTTCCTTTTTAATACCATCAGTGTTGATGAATTTAATAAGTTTATTTAATTAATAATAGACTGTAATTAATTCCACAAATAGCATGAAAAGTGCAATGCTGCTAGTCAGTTGCCTACTAAAAATTTCATTAAACACACTTCATTAATGAAACCACGAATAATGTTGAGAGAAGTAGTCTACCTTGAAAGGCTGTGATATTATTTAGGCTAATATGTCACTGAGATATTTCCAAGGTCAAGGTGAATACTATTTGTGGATAATTTTATGAGTAACCCTGTGGAAAGTTTAGTTTTGTGTTTAGATTCAAGTGGAGAACACTAATCGTAAAGCAGTTTTGTCTATTAGTTGTCGATAAAACACTTAGTGTGATTTCAAGAAAACGGCTTTCACTTCCAAAAGTGGTACAAGGTTATTTATTTATTTATGATGATATTTATGATGAACAGAAGAAATTACCTTTGATATTCTTTAAGTATTTCATTGACTCTTAGGAGTTAAGAAATACTGGTGGTTACTATTGGTTATTTTTATGATTGCTGAAGTTAAAATTAGATGATGGTAGGAAGATAAGGTTGTATTTGCATTTGAAAGGGAATGGAATTAATCATTGTTCATTGTTGCATTGTAAAAGATTTCTATAACAAAATTCAACTAAATATGGAGTTTTATGAAAACTATATGTGCAGTAAAACGAAATGTATAGAACAAGGTTTCCCAATGTAGAGCATACGCTTCCACAGTGGTCCAATTTGAATGGTAGGAGGGGATAAGTGCTCAAAATTAATGTTATACTTATACGTGAAAGGGCATTAATTCTTAGAATTACTTAAATTATTTAATTTTAAAATTTAAATATTAATATAAGCACTATTAATATTGTGGAGTTGTTCTTCTCATATGCGTTGACAATTTTAGTTTTGAAAATATTGAACTGTGTTAATCAGATTGAGAGCTTCTTCAGTTGTTTGCAGATTCTCTGGAATATAAACTTGTCTTGTTGATAAACGTGTATAACTTTAATTTCAGTTTGACAGAAAGCTCTATATATGAATATATATTTTAATTGGAATTTGAAGTTCCTTATTATGTATTTAGTTTTTAAATTTTGTGTACATGACATTGACTACGGATGCAGGAAAAGAAAATACTGGTAAAGAATTAATCATCAGTGTATTTTTTGAGCCTATAAATCATATACTAACTTGTAATTTTTTAGGATTAAAGTTATAAATTGTTTAAAGAGTAATTTAATTAATTAACTTAAAGTATTTTCACGAAGTATAAAATCACAAAATAATTTGATATCCCTGAACCAAATTTTATTATAATTTATTTAATTGTGTTAATTATTATAATTGTTTTAAATGCTCTAAAATATTTTTTTAAAATAGGTATATATAAAAAAAGAAGAAAATCAATTTAAATTATTTGATTGGTGAAAATTACTTTCTAAGTTTATTTAAAATTTCATGGAATAAATTATAGAATAAAAAAGTTTACATAAAATAAAAATTTGAAAGGGGTTTTGAGAAGTAGCATTTTGTACAATTGTAATTGGAATATGAGCCTTAATAAAGCCTATGAATGTAAATATAATATTTGCTCTATGGGAATTGAAGCTGGAGTAAATGAACTTCCTGTAAAATTTGTTTCTGGTAGTGTCTAATTGTTCAAAAAAAACTAGAAACTAGACAAGTCTGGGTAATAGCAAACTTTTGAATTTAAGGGAAATGAAAGACAACTAGTTTATTAAGTTGATTAATTCATAATATTATTGAAGTAAAACCATTTACTTCTTTCTGTTGCAGTAAAAAACTCATCTTATTAAAAACCAAGAATAATAACTTGGTCTAAGACTTCTCCTTCGTAGTTCATTTAGTTACTACTTATTCTGCTAATAAATGTTGTTAGCTAATTTTTTCTTGATTCGCGTTGAAGTTTTATTAACAAATTATCTATCAATCAGTTAGAGAATTATCTGAATCATAATATATATAAGCATATAATAATATTGCTCTGCAAAAGCTGTACACATTCAGTAAAGGTAGTTAGAGAGTTTAGTAATGATCCAAAACAGCATTGTATTGTCATGATTTATACTTTGTGAAAGGAAATTTCAGAAATATATGATCAAAGTCTTTATGTTTACAGGGATGCAAAAAATTACAGCAACATACTTCAAGTTATAATAAAATTTTAAATAAATCAATAAGATTAATAAGATCTTAAGTACATTTTTAGTAATAAAAGTTAATATTTACAAACACAAAAAATTTTTTTTAAATAAGAAAAAGTTACGAGAATCTTTAAATTCTTAACTTTTGATAACGTAAAATAATAGTAACAAAGCAAATATTTCATATATTCTCTACCTCTACCTCTTATTTTGTATAATTTATGCGCACCTTCGTGACATTAAATGTACTAATTTATTTATAATATTATTCGAAATATTCTATCACTCTTATATTTTTACAGCTTTGGCCCAATATGTTCCTTTTCATGATTCCAAACAAATTTGAAATGGGATTTATATCTGATATCGGGCTATTGTTGATATGTTATTTACTTATCAATTTTTGAAAACTCTCGTAGTGTGTTTGGGATAAGAAATAAGAAAACTGATAAGAAAAAATGTGTGAAAAAGTATTCTGTTATATATATATAATCGTAATCGATTTGCCAACTTTTCACATTTAGACTTTAAAAGAAAAGGTTATCTTACTACCATATTATGATGATGAAAGACTATCTGTATCTTATCTTATGTTGTAATTGTAACCTCCGATTCTCTTATATATATATCTTATTCTGTTATATATGTATATATATATATATGCAGTAATCGATTTGCTAAATATTCATATTTAGACTTTAAAAGAAAAAGTTATATTACTACCATATTATGATGATGATCATATTATTTGTATCTTATCTTATGTTGTAGTTGTATGTTGTAGTCGACTGTTGGCGCTGGTTGACAAGACATTTTCTTTAACATTGAAACAAATTGTGTTTAATATTTAAGTTAATATGAAATTTAAAAATATTTATATTTAGTAAACATTTAACAGGAGAATTCAACAACGTTATATCTACATAAGATCTAAAGTAATGTAATATCAGGCCTAATCAACAACTCATGATGGCTTAGTTATTTTTGTGCAATAGATTGCAGTTTGTAAAAGAAATTTGGATAGAATCTTTGATTACTTATTATTTTTTAACCAAAAATTTGTCAATATACTGTTTTATTAGCAAAAGTAGTCGTTTATTTTAAACTCTTGTTAATAATAAAAATTAAAAAATGTTAAGAAATGTTAAAATGTTGACAAAAACAACGAATATTATTTTTGACAAATTTTTATTTTATATTCAAATTTCTTCTTTAATCTGAAGTTATTTTCGGAAATCTGACAATTATATATCAAATTACCAGTCAATATACCAAATTGACTGGTATTTTGATATATAATTGTATATTGAATTGATACAAATTTTAATGTTTGATAAATCAATAAATATAAATAATATAGGAAACAAAATTTATTTTTTTTCCTTTAGTATTAAAAACAATTCCATATAATTTTTTTTTTCAAATAGAAAAAATCCGAGAAAAAAAATTTATATTATCATGTTTATCAAAACATGTATATTTTATAAAGTTTTCGATATACTTGTACCCTTCAAAGCTTCATTAATTTCGAACAAATTTAATTTAATCTTCTTCTGCCAATTATTCTTTATACAAAAAAGGAACTCAGTTTAAATATTTTGGATTGTTCAGTGTTTAGTTCCGATTTTCATTTAAATTAAATGTAGTACGAAATACACTACATATACATTTATATTATAACTAAATAAATTTGACCTATCAAAATATTTATTTTTTTTGATTTTTCATTTGAAAGTTGATATAGTTTGCAATATCAAGTTTAAAATTTGAATTTTAAGAACTTTTATTATAATTTTCTTTTTGAAATTAATTTCTAAACATGATATCAAGAGATTCACACCGACTCGACGATACTTACAATTGTGCGTGCGTAAAAACAGGACACATTTGCAATACACCACTTTTGCCAGAAGTTTGATCCTGTGTAACGCAATTTTCAATTAATATCTCATGTTCTTCATGAGGGAAAGCACACGTAATATTTGCCGAAAATCATCGCCAGGTATGGTTTTTTCCTCTAAAAGTTTTATTTTATGAATGCTTTGTTGTCGACATATGGGAATTAAACTTATATTCTGCACATCTACGTGATATTCCCTTTTCAATAATATAAGTTTTATTCAAAATCGTTTACGATGAAACGTGAAAACGTAATACAGTCTTTTTTGATTGTGTATAAATATATAGAATATATAAAAAATATATTTTAAAATTTTAATTTTCTTTTATACATGCATTAACTTTTTTTTATGGTTTTTCATTAAATTGGGAATAATAAAAATAAATGAAAAGTCGTGGCCATGTCAGTATACTATTAAAAAACGTAGCTTTCTATTAAGTAGTCTTTATAAAATACAATTAAAAGTGCACAGTTTTGCTTGTCATTTTTTAATTAAAACCAGCATCTTTTAATGATTTCATACCAAAAAAGGAAACGTACCATAAAGGTACGTGCATACAAAAAATGTTTCAGTGAATAAATTTACAATAGTTGCAAGCCTGACATATTGCTTCAGTAATTTTCATAATATCACTAAATATGTGACTGATATAATACAGTACATATCACTCGGTTGGTGTTAAGACTTCGCACTACAATATAGATTTTTCTAACAAAAATTTCTCAACAGCTACATAATCACTTTAATATTTCCCTAAGATTTCTATGTTTTCAAGTCGAACCATTTATCTCTTACCTCGAAATAAGCCCTTACTTCAAGTATGGCGAAACGACTACAGTAAATTTTTTTTTACTTGAGTTCTCTTCTGCTGAGTACTGTGTTCGTTAGTTATTTCAAAAAGTTTTTATATGAAAAACTTCACAAAAAGCCTTTAAGTAATGAACATAAATAATTTTTTTCCTCACAGCATCCTTTCGCGATCTGTAAGTAAGCGGTGAAGGACAAATCTCACGAACCCAGTAGATGAGCAAGCAATTTGAAATGTATTTGTTGCAATTCAGCCATCGTAACCAACGACTTGTGACATGGTGGCGTTGTCTTGATGAAAGAATATTTGGCCTTCATCATGTGAAGTCGTATTGTTTTCCTTAAAGGCACTAATAACTTTATGTCATATACCCAGTTGATAGCTTTTTTTATTAAGATAGTCATGGATATTTCACTAAATTCTTTTAAAATCGTTACGAATGGCGGATCTAGGTTTTAACTGTTAGTGCATATTCCTGTAAAATTATGATAAATATTGCTTAAATAGTAGTCGGAATCATCAATACCAACACGTTGTTATTTTTGGCAAACATGGCTAAAAATGTCAAAATTTAAAGTTTAAACTTACAAAGTTTTAGTAGGAAACTTCATTAATAAAATGTGTACTAATAGTAAGAAAAAATATATTCATTAGCTTTTATAATATATTAATTAGCCTATATGTTGTAAGTCTTTAAAGTGAAGTTGTCATAGGTCTTCATGATTTTTTCCTTTATACTTTAAATATAATTAAAGTACGATCTCGATTAATGCAACCCTAGAATATCTCAACTCCTCGGTTATTGCAACCTCTTAAATTTTCCATGTGTTACCTTTGATATTGCACTTTGAAAATTGACTACCGCGAAGAATGCAACTTTTGTTAATTATTTTCCTCTCTTGCATTCTTAATATTTTATTTGTCACATATGTGTATTTATTTGCTCTTCTATACTCAATTATAAGAATACACTCTCGATGCTCTCGACACTCTCGATTCTATAAGAAAAGTCTGTTGCAGCATATTATCACAGACGATAACCGCGACTTAGATGAATCTTAAATGCAATAAAAAGCCAGCTGAAAGAACAAGTTTTTATCATAAAGTATGATTGCAATTATGTTATGATAAATAAAAATAAGTATTCATAATATTCATATTACTTTCTAATCAACTTTGTAGTAATGTCTTTTTATCTTTTATACTAAATAAACTAAACTCGATTATTGTAACACCCTCGAATTCTATTAGTTGCATTAATCGAGGTCTTACTGTATCCTTAAAAGCCTTGATATATAAAGTCAAAAAAAATGAGTGATTACTTTGATTGATTTTTAATCTGACAAATTCACAATTATTTTTTTAATCAAATGTTGCATCTTATATTTCTCTAGTAGCCTTTTGGAATTTCGTAGGATTCCTTCCTGAATTGCACTCTAAAAGTTTACTGGTGTAATCATTGAATCACTTGTGTAAGATAGTCCAGTGAGTTTAAGTGATTGGATAAATACCAATAAGATGACCAGATGTTAATTCAGGAAACAACTAAAAAATAATTAACTTTAATGGAACTGAGTAGGCATTTCTGTGTTGAAAGACATTTTTCCGTTGTTTTCGAAATGCTTAAAGAAATGTGCTTTAAATAGCTGTAATTAAATAAGTAATGGTTGAAGTGTCATGAAATTTTGACACGTCCCAAACCATGTGCAATTTGGAAGAGTGATATTGCTTGGTGTTTTGTTTGAAGCCACTTAGTGATAATTTCTAATAACATTCTAACAATAATAATATCAATACATTTAAATATTTTTAGAAATATGTTTAAGCTTAAGTTATCAGGTTATATTATTGTTATCTGCAGTTGTATTAAAGTGAAAATATTGCTTTTATTTATAAATTGACATATAATAATTTATGAGTGGGCTAACTGGTCAATTAAATAAAAAAAAAATGTGATTTATTTTTTATATTGAAAATAAATTATTTTTATAAGGTATTTTCCAATATTTCAACTATCTTCGATAGTCAACTTCAGGGAAACTAAAGATGACAATACAATATACAATACAGAACTTGACAATGTGAAGATCTTACATGAAGAAAGAAATTAAAATAAAAGATATTATCTGGAAATGCTTTCAATAATAAATAATCCGAATAACAACAGACTGAATTATAAAACCGTTACGGACAATTGTGCTCAGGCTTATAAGAATATTATAAAAGAATTATTTATAACATTATTATATATTAGTATATTATATTATATTATTTAATATATTGGCTCAATATATTGGATTTAGTAAAAAATTTTTTATGTGTAGTCAAATCGTGGTTTTGGAATAGATAATTTAACACATTTGATCAAATATTACGCATTGAGTGACATATTTATTAGATATAGATTTATTATTTTATTATTAAGCTTTGCTTGGCGTCATATGATTCCAAGCTGCCTCTTACTGGGCATAACCTATCTACAAATTGCCTCTATCTTTGCCTTCTTACTGCCAGATATAGATATGAATTTATTAAATAAAATTCTTGAGTTTGCATATAATACTCTACTTTAAAATTATCTTAATAACAGAAATTGAAATAATTTTATTGAACATTTATTCAACATAAACTCTATTATTATTTACAATATCATATTTTTAATAACTTGTATTATATATATATATTTCAATTGACATAAGCAGAAGATGTTGTTAAGGGACTATATTCATTTATTTTTTATCAATGGCTTCTATTTGTGTATATTTGAGTGATAAAGGGTTTAGTGATACATTTACTTAATTCTATATGTTTATTAATAACATTTATTAATCTTAAAAATATGAAAATCAGATACAATAAATAGTGACTTACATATTTTATATATATATATTTGCTCGTGTCACCGTAACAGTATGATTTGTTTTTATCAATTTGCTTAGTTGAAATTTACAATATAATAAGATACATATATAAGAATTATATAAACGATAATATAATATATATAAATTGACATACGAAACATGAAATATAAATGCATTCAGCATTGAACTGTTTGCATGAAGAATTTTATTCGAATGTAACAAAGATTTGTTACATTGCATTTACAATCCTGATTAGAATTTTTGATATCAAATATAACATTGGTTTTATAATAGCACGTCTATTGCTTATTCTTAAGCATAACCATTTTATGTTCATATCACGAAGTTATTATATATACCACTGTTTTATATATCTATTATTCAATGATTGCACAATCATTTGTAGGATTTCTTCATTATGAGTCAAAAAAATTACGGAGTGATGATGAAATTTGTAAATGAAAACACTATATAAAATAAATAAAAGTATAAAACAATTGATTGTTCTTTATTTTACAGTTCATAGAAATACTTCAATAAGAAATATTAAAAATTAATTTATTCGAATATATAAAAATTCAGCTTTATTTTATTTGTTTAGATTGATAAAGCGATACTTAATGTATAAAAAAATTAACAGTGCGTATGAGTGATTTTTTTTTAAATTTGGCTTTACATGGTAGTTTTGCACTTTGTCGAGAATTATTTCATTAATTCTTCATAGATATGAAATATTAATTGTTTCTAGATTTGAAATGACTACACATCCCAATACTTTAAAATCTCAATGTTAGTGTAAAAAAAAGTTATAACTTTAATAACTTTTCCTTCCATAATAATTAATTAGAAAATGTTCATTATGAAGGATTTAATATTTTATATAAAATTTTATAATGTACTTAACCATATGATAGACATATTAGATTTGAGATTTTGATATTAGAAGTTAAGTTGCAATAAAATATAATTTCAATTCGAGATAATATAAGTCAATATACGACGAAATTCTTACGAGAAATTGATAAATATATTACGGTTTTACTACATACTATAACACGCTAAATCTGTAAAATCAAACATAGTACGTTATATGAGATGTTGAGATTGATACTAATTTTATACCAGGTATTTATTAAAAAAAAAGTCCAATATTTGATTAAATGGATATGAATAATAGTCAAGTAGACTATTTTTAATTTATTTTAAACATTTTTTGCTGAAATAGAAAATGTTATTAGAACTGCTCTATAATCTTACATTAATTAATAATATTTAAGTAGAATATTAATTGTCTATCCATTTGAAAACAGCAAATTATTGATTCGCTCCACTTTTTATGGTAAACATATTTAAAATTCTTTAGTCGTAAATAAAGTTTTTGATGTAAGGATTTTGTTCTTAAGTTTAAAATTAAATTTAATTAAAATTTTTTTTATATAAATTTTAGAACAGAGTATAGGCAAAGCCAAGATGGAGGGTATGGAACAAAATTAAGTATAATATTATGAAATTTTATATTTCATTGGCTTTCATACCAATTCCCCATGGTGAGAATTTATTTATTTCCTTAGTTCTTTAGTTTTTTCGCACTAGATTTCCTCTTTTGAAGTAGATTAATTGGAAGTGAAGGCACAAGGCTTAAAAGATGAAAATTTTACACCAGAATAATTAAAACACTTGATTTCACAAGTGGAACTGAACCATTTGGTTCGTGACACTCATTTTTCAAACCAACAAAGTGGTTCTCAAGTCTTCATTTTTTAGACACAGAAATAACAAATTAATTTTATAATAATTCATTATGACAGAACAGTTTTATTCCTTTTGTATAAGAAAAATTGTTTGAGGTCTCAGTTGACTCTATCTGATGAAATTGATGATTTGCGGTTATATGTAGATTCATCAAAACTAAGCTTAAAAGCATTGCTACTGCATAATTCATTTAAGAAACTTTAGATATCAGTAGAAATATTCAAAAAATTCAATTTTTAGTCAAAAAAGTATACATAACATGTTAAAAATTTTAAATGCCTTCAAATGCGCATATTTTATGACAAAAGTTACAGGATTTTTAGTGGACCGTAAGGTCGTCTTACGAAATATCATTGCTCGTCTTATATAATTACATTATTATTTAAAAAATGTTCAATTTCTGAATTTTTGAAAATTATATAAAATTACCTGACAATGATATAAATTCTATGAAAAGTACATTTATGCAGTGATTAGGATTATTTCCTTAATAATCATAGTTCCATGTATATAAACTAACTGCTTTTAAAATGGCAAATATATTTGAAAATCCATAATATTGGCCATTTTTAATTATATTGATACATTATATTTCTAAGTAACTAAACAAAATTTTTAATTAGAAATTTCATGAATAGCCATATTTTATACAAGTAAATATTTGGTAGGATTCAATTGACAAGGGAACCCTAAAAGTAAATTCTAAATAACCATGCATATAAGAAAACATAATTTTGCTATATATTTTATTATTGTTGCATTTTTTATAACCTTTTGAACAGTAACTCGTAAATTTCTGTTACTTACTGGACTCTCAGCACAAGTGGTAAAAGCATCACAGTCCCGCGGGTACCAAGCGAACCACAGCAATGGAGTGTATGTATAGCTTATAACACAAATAAGTTTTTGTTTAATATTTTTATGTTTTGTTGGTGGGGCACGACGAAGTAATTTAATCTGTTTTGGATTTCCGTAGAGATTTTGTCTCTTTAAGGGCTAAAAGTCTTAATTTATTAAGTATTTCTTGCACTCTCTTAACAATAAGGAGTCTTTGTAGTTTGATTAAATTTTGTTGTTAAAATGAGTGGAAAATTGATATTTTTGTATGCATTAAGGTAAAAAAATTTTTAAATTATATTTTTTATTCATTTATTTTTAAATTAACGGGAAAATATCATATCACAACTTGCAGAATTTTTTATATTGTTTACATAGATAATTATTAAATAAATAATTTAAATTTATTTGCGAAATCTTTATCGGCTACATTTTGTATTTTTTAACAATTCTAAATTATAATTTAATAAGTTCATTATTTTCGGCATTGATTTTAATCCGACGTGGTGAATAAATTATATTCGCTTGTTCTATATGGATTCACGAAAAGATATTGATTTAATTAGCCCCAGAACTTAGGGACTTAGAGGCGCCTTCAGCACTTTGCATAGTAACAGACAGACAAGCAAACTGACAGACATTCATCCTTAAATGGATGAATGGAGTTATAAATTTTTCCATTGTTTCCTGTACTTTGTAAGAAAGATGTGGTCACCATCATGTGGCTATTTGTATTATTATAACTATTGATCAACTAACTATTATCAAACTATATTGCTATATTAATCAATAAATGTTGTTAATCACTATAAAACATTAAACAACATTTGACCGCTTTATAAATATTATTAACTCTGTGTCCTGATCAAAATTTAACACTTGCCTTTAAACACATTTTCATTAACTTATTGTATTAATTTTAGTAAGTAGAATATCATTCAAATTATTATTGAACTACCATATATTTTAAGATACGACAAGCGTATACATATACTTTTGTTGATTCCTAACACTGGTATTCCTTAGATACAATAACATATGTAAAGAAATTTTTATGCTGGTACACATTGTACTACAGTGTGTTTTCTTAATCGACCCTTAACGTTGTCACGAACGTGAAGTATCTTAGAGGGTTTTAGCTTTGAGTTGGACTAGCACAAAGTATTTATTTGGCTATTTTAATATCCGACACCAATGTAATAAGAAACCAATGTAAAATATTTCTTATAGACACTCAAATCTCCAACAGTTTTATATCTAAAGGAGGTTTGTTATGAATGCAATCGGACTCTGAATGGAATCGAATGAGAAATGCAATCCTATTCTTCTTCCTCTTCTTTTTTAGCATAACAGTCCTGGCTGGAGCAATGCTGCCTCTCCCAATTTTTATAACCTGACTCCATCCAATGCCAAGTTTTTTCAATCACTCACGCGTAGCTTTATTAAATCTTCTTCAGCATCATCTGGTCATCTCTTTCTAGGTCTGCCTATTTTTCCGGATCCAATTAGGCCATTTACACGTGTTTGTTTTGCTGATTGTTCTCAGATCATACGCTCAAGGTGTCTTGGTCATACTTGTATTAGTCGTTGGAATTTTATTTACCGTATTACTTTCTGCTTGTTGATTGAGTTATCTCAGATGCAATTCTATATTCAGTGCTAATGATGATATTCTTTTTGTTACTAGTTTTGAACTTGACTGTTTTAAAAGCAAAACCAACTATTGCAAAATATACACACGCTTTCAGCATATGGTATGCTGATAAAACTTCCATCATCTTTTTTGGTGTAAGGATATGTATAAAAAATTGTAGTATAGCGTTCTTCAAAACGAAGGGTTCGGAAAGATCTCTTGTTTATAGTATTTAACACAGTTGTGGAAACTTTTTTACTTATTCACGGACTTGCGAATTCTTTCTGTTTCTTATAACTATTGTATGGAGTAGGTGGTTATACTATTTAGATTTTATTTAGTATGAAAAATTTGTCTTTTTGGTTACAGTGTCGACTCATAGAGGTTAAGTTTTTAAAAGTTTTGTTCTGAAACATGTTTATAGTATTTTATTCTTTTATAAAGGCTAAAATTAGTTGTAATATGTTGATTTCTTCATTTCATTGTTATCGTTATTGTCATTGTTATTCATTGTTGTTTAATTAGGCAACATCCATTATAAAATATGTTTAGCTATAGCTTGGGGCTTATTGTCTTTATTTACTGTAGTTTGTGTAATTTTTATAAAAAATTGAATATTCTTTCGTTTAAATAAAAAGTGCTCCTTTTGTCCTTTCTTTGTTCAAAATTCCTAAAATGCATAACAAATATTTAAGATTTAATATTTCTTTAATGTTTTATAGAATTAATCGCAAATAAATTTTTGAACAAAGAGTATTGCTAATTTTATTGTCATCTTTAAAATATATCTAAGAAAGTTCTTTAGTCGGTCAATTACTTATAATATTTACAATAAAAGGTCCATTAAAACTCAACAAAATCTATTAGTGCGTATTTATTATTAAGAGCTCTTCAAATGGCCGAATTTAACATTTAAAGGGCAGGAAACTCAATTGTATAAATGGTTTTCATCGCACTTCAAAATCGAAAATGCTTTCAAGTGCAAAATTTTCTTTAACAAGATTTGAAGTGGCGTTCCATTAAATCCACTTTTATATTTCGAATAGTGAAACGTGCACATGAACGTGGGTGTCCTTAATCCCAATCATAAAACATCATCAACGAGGACAGCAAAACAGCATGAAGAGGAGAAAAAACAGCAAAATAAGCTGAAAAATCCTGAGAACTTGTGTAGGCACAAAGACTGGACACAACTAGTGTCAAGGTTGGTTATGGTTGCTAAAGGAGCTTACCTTCTCTAAATTCAATTGTGCTTTGTTGTTATTTTTTTT
>NC_051847.1:87609850-87619908 GCF_002237135.1 Teleopsis dalmanni | reverse complement strand
GCGTCAACTTCCTAATTATTGGAGATACTTAATACCTATATCTTTTTCTCAAATGTACGAAAGCATTTATGTTATATATTTCGTTTAAGAACTTGAGTTATAAGTATATTTACTGTGGGTACTATGTTGGCAAAAGGAAGAACTACAAAACTTAAATAAATTTTAATATATATTATAATAATAATTTAATAATAATTAATTAATTTAATATTAATTATATTAATTATAAAAATATTTATAATTGCAATAATACAAGCAAGTACTTTTGATCTAAGAACTATATTTGTTCGCTAAGCCTTCAGAATTTGTTTTTCTTCAAAATAACTGCATAAAAATTTAGATAAAGATCATGTTTATAAATTTAAATTATCTACGCCATTAACTAGAACTTAACACATATAAAAAAAGAATTGATGACGTATTATGAACTCAGATGGACTTTAAGCCACCTTGTATTTATAGTATAGTTAAACCATATAAAAAGTAGGTCCTAAACAAGTATCCAAAAAATCTAATATATTTATATGAGTCAAGTTTATTTAAATCACTTTACAAAACTTAAATTTATTACGTACCTAAAATTTACAAGAAACAGAAGTCAAACTATTCTAAAAACTTTCGTTAATTTTTAATCATATTTTAGCGTAACATATAACGAAAACAATGATTAAGCGGTTCAAAAGATTAAAATCATTTCATTTAAAGAATAATTAACGTAATTTAGTTCAATTTTTTCCTTGAAACATACATATGGCAGAATTATATACCTATGACTATGTTCAACTTGACCTAACTATCGAAACACTTGAACTGTCAGTGGCGGTGCATATTAATATGGACTAGGTTTTAAAACCAAAAATTTTTTTGAACTGTAATGTTACTATATTTGAAAAAGTATTCAATTATATTATATTTATTAAAAAGATTTTAACACGTCATTTAAAATCTTGAGAACTCATAAAAAAATACCGCGAGAATACTGCAAGTCTTACTGCAGTACTTTCTGGTCATTGGTGTATAGGAACCCACGAGGAGAAATTGCAAATTCCTCATAATCCTCCCTGCAGAATTTGAGGAAACCAGCAAAAAAAGAAACCATATAACATTTTCTCTATGAATATCCAGCTTTGGCGTCCAGAAGAAATATGTTTTTAGAAATATATTTCTTGGACAGCTAATAAGCTGACAACTGTTCAACATTGATAAAAACGAAAGACCTATTTAATTATCTAATTTCCACGTAATGAATTTAGTTTATATTCTTCTATCTTAAGGGTTCTTGCAAGGAATGTGGTGGCAAAACGGCGAAAAATCACTAATTGTGATACATGGAAAGTTATGTGATGGCCAACCACCACTTCCTGTCACGCAATTTATTTTTTAAAAAATAAAATAGGTATATCGGTATCCTGTTATTTTAAACATAACAAAAATATTAATAGACTATATAGATAATTCATGGTTTAAAAATAAAGAAACGACAAATTTTAATTCAATAGAATGAATTGCAAGATTTTCTTGAAGTAATGGCAAATTTTCTTAAACCCTTGAAGAGTTAATGCCGTGGAATTGACTATTGTAAATAATCACAATATATGACTTCTATATAATTCTATATAGAAGAATTTCACGCGAATAGTTATGTTAATATAATATATGTATATATATATATATATATATATATATATACTATATTATCATAACAGAGTACGGGTAATGCGATTATTACAGTAATTATAGCAACTATAGTAATTAATGTAGACAACACTATTAAAATATTTGAATAATAAGAATAACTTTAGTGACAAAATTTTATTTATGTTGATTAATAATTTGTAATTGATGTTGTAATTCATATTTGAATACTAATTATCTAAATCACTTCTATGTTTTTTTGGAGTTCATTGTGCTCCTGTACCCCTTAGCGTATTGCCTCTGCTTAATAAAACACAAATTTCTAATAATAAAAAAATATAAAATTAATTAAGGCTATTATCACTAATAGTTTAATAACAATATTTAATTATATTAGCACACATAATATATATAATAAAACTATATATAATGTGAATGCAATTGACATTAATTATATTTAAAGAATTTATTATCAGTATTTTTGTGATATACAAATAAACATTTTTTGCATTTTAAAGTTTTTGCTGGTTCTGAGCCCAAAGCGATAAGAAATATGTCTTTACATATATTGAAATCTAAAAATTGAAAGTAACCAAAACAAATATATAAACAGTAACCAGATTTTACTGCTTCATTAAATGAACCGCAAAATATTCAAATTCTTAGATAAAAAAGATTACTTCAACTATATTTCTCTACTTTTAATTAGTATTTTCATACATCAAATTCTTATAAGAAATATAATTCCAATTTATTTTTATTCACACTTTTTTTACAATTACTTACAAAATACTTTTTGGAATACTTTAACTAGTGTATATATATACAGCATAAATACAGCTGCTATAGCTCATTTTAATCTTTATAGTATGAAATCAGAATTATTTGTGGTGTCTTGACTCTGTAACCAGTATGTCAAATACATTAAAATGCTATAGAATATGATTTTTGTTTAAGGTAATTATATACCTATATATCAAAGGCTTTACAAAAATGGTCTAATCAGAACGCATTTTTTTTAAGATATAAAAATTGGTTGAAAGATAATTACAATATATAAAAAAAAATATGGTTCAAAAAAGAACGAACAGGTCTCAAATTAAAGTTTTTTGAAATTTGAACACTGTGCACTTTTATATATACTTTTATTTAAGCAGTTATTACCATAAAATTCTGGTATGGAGTACTAGCATTCACTCCGCAAAGGCCTCCCAGAACATGTTCATGTACTTTTAAATATGGAAAAACGTTTAATATCGTTTAATACTGGATGCTATTGACGATGATATTTAAATTTTCTTCATTTTTAATGAAATGTGACTTAATAATATCACCAGATCTTTAGTTGCAATACATTAGAAATACATTAGATATATGTATCAAATCACTGTTTGTCAAATCATATAAAACAGTTGTTAATTTCAGAGTAATCTTGCTATTCTGGAGTATTATAAATTAATCTCAAGTGTTTACATTGCGCTCTAGATTTACCTATCAACAATAAAAATTGCAATAAAAATAAATTTCGATTAAAAAAGTAACCCCAGATTCACCAATGGAAAACGGCTTTAAATTGCACCAAAAAGAGTGTTTTTGTAATGTGACGGCAGCTAATAATAAATACATTTTTCTGATAAATTTAGTTTAATTAATTCTTTATTAATTTATCTTTTACAATTCTTTCACTATTAGCATTATCAATATTAGTTATTGTCATACGAGAAATATTTAATTTTTAATGTAATGACTTACGGCACTGGATACGAGTTTCTTGAACCAGCAGTATAAAGAAATATATACTAAAGTTTTTGTCAATTAAGTATATCAGGGCTGTCCAGACCAGATGCGATCGCGGGCCAATACAAATCACTATACAGATTGAAGAGTCGCAGAAACAAATACATACGTTCGTAATTGTTTTACGGTTATAATTTAAATTTAGTTTTATTAATTTATCAATTTAAATTCATTTATTTGGTATAGCATAAAAAAAAATAATGTAGTAACAGTACACCAAAAGAAAATTTTCGTAATTGTAGTAGATTGAAAACATATCGCGGGCCGCACAAACATGCCACGCCACGACCACGGGCCACATACGGCCCGCGCTCCTGCTTTGGACAGCCCTGACGTAAATTAACGTAAAGTAAATTAATTTTTTAAAACATTTTAATTAATTTGAGATATCATAAAAACAAAATAATGTGATGTTACTAAAATATAACAAAGAAGAATATGCCTAATTGTGGTAGATGAGAAACATGTCACGGGCCGCATAAATATTAGCTGCGGACTGTATGAGGCCTATGGGCCATGCTTTGAATAGCCCTGCAATGTATAGTAAGTGATATGTGTTATATATAACTATTGCCAAAAAATAATATATGAATCATTAATTTGTATTGCAATTATATCCAAATATGAAAAAATTTAAATAAAATTTAACAGAAATATCTAGTATTACTTATTCGAATCAGATATCTAGATCAAATCACACTATTACTACAAATGTTTTCAAATAGGAATCAATTACAATTTATTAATTTATATACTTGAAATCAAACGACTTAGGTCATTCTGCCAAATATTCAAAATTTTATTCATTTAGTTTAAAGTTAAGACTCTAGTTTGTATTCTTATTAATAGACATAAAATATTTGCTCATTGGACATTGATTCATATTGTCGATGCTGCTTTTATACAAATCTGTACTTAAACCTGTATGGAGTTATGGGCCCAATTATGGGGTACTGCAGCAGATTAAAACCTGGCAATTATCCAGCGTTTTCAATCTAAAACACTACTTATGATCACAAATGCACTTCGGATGAACAGCTGCATAAACAATTACATGTTCGGACAATCAAGGAAGAAATAGCTAGTATTTTAAAGAATTAAGCCCATCACATATATGCACCCAAACCCGCTGGTTACACACCTGATGTTCCCTTCCAACACTTTTACAAGGCTGAGAAGGAAAACATCGAGAGACATTTTAGATATGTATATGTAGGTCACACACTTATATTTTTATTATATATGGATATGTCACTGGACATAGTCCATAAGTGCCTTTCTTTTTTAGATCGTAACAACTATTATTACGATTCATGTTAATATATATTATTGTATCATTCATATTATATTATTGTCATTCATACCTCACAGATTGTAATAAAATAAGTGGATTTAAAAAAAAAAAATATTATCGATGCTCAACAGGATCACCGAAATGTCACTTAAAAGTATTATGCATATTATATATGCATTTTCCATATATCAAAATCTTAAAACTGAAGGACAATATTAGAAAAATGCTTTAAGTTATGCATGTTTTCCTTGGATTGTTGTCAAAAAATATCTCTACTTAATTTTATTTGTAAAAATGTGGGAGGTTTAGTTAGGATATGAGGCGATTTTTGTTTATGAAGCTTATATATCTAATATATTTTTTTAGTGTCTGAAATTCCACGTCATAATTGTTGTTAAATAAAAATATGCGTTTTTGGAATCTGACATTCTGCTGGGGTGGGCATCTATTTTTTCAATGAATTTCAATGCTTTAACTTTTATAAATTTTATTTGTTGTGACAAATGTTAGTTTCTATGCAAATTTCAGTTTTTGATGTACCACAGAATAACATTATTCTTATCATGGCATTATTTCAGAAGTTTTAAAATTTGCTGCTATGAATTTTACGAGTAAATTTCCTTTTGTTAATAACGAAAATATATATAACAATAATAAAAATCGATTTAATTTATGCATTTACAAACTGCTCCATTAAAACTATTTCATTCCTGATTTCATAACTTTAATAACTTTTAAATGACAAAGATAAACGTTTTTAGTTGTTTTTTCAATTCTCAATTATTTTTATTTGATATTTAACATTCAACTTTTATTTGCCATTTAAAACTAAATAGAAAACACTAAATTGTTCAAATAACAAACACTAAAAACTATTCAAGTTTTTATAAACAATAGTTTATAAACAGATTTAAATTTTACAGTTAAAAAATTTTAGAGATAAAATAGTCTATCGAACATATAAGTTCCAAGTATAACATAAAAAAGTACTCTAATAACATTAATTTATAAAAAAAGCACTCTAAAAACAATATCTCATTTCAAATAATAAATAATTTCTATAATGAGTTAAAGAGGTTTTTTCGAACAGTAGTGAACTACAACAACAAAAACTTTATTTGTCATATTATTTTCATTAATTGAATTTTTAGCTGTTTCGAGTATTACCAAATACCCATCATCTGTGGTCTTGGAAATAATTCTTGTATTTTTAATTATTCGTAAATAACTATTCTTGAGACTCGGGAATCGAACTCGGAACTAATGAGTTAATATTTAGTCTATAATGATTTTTTAATGAACAACTGAGTAAAATAGAAGCATTGTATATATATAGATAAATATATTGTTTATATTATATACGAGTATATATTTTATATATAGTACTTTCAAAAGTTCATGGCAATTTTTAAAAACACGTTGAAGATGGCTTTGCTTGAAGCTATCTTATTAAAAATATCGGTAAAATACATAGATTATGTTCATGAAATTTAACAAAATTTGCTTATAATTTGGAGGTAGAAATCAATACCAATCAAAGAATTAATATTAAGATTTTTTATGTTAATAGGATTACCGAAAGGTTTTAATTGACTAACAAACAGTCAATTAAATAATAGTTTACGGTTGTTTATTTAGTAGTGTCGTCCATGACTAGTATGTGCAACCGAATCCTTGACCACCTCAAAACATAGTTTTCATCAAACATAAGTCAAAATACTTATAGTTTTAGAATACCGTAAATTCCTGAAGAATATTACAGTCGATTATCCAAAATACTCGTTCCATATTCGTTCAATTCACTCAAAACGTTATATTATGTTAGAAGTAAACAAATGTGATAAATCATTTTAATATTACTTTTGTTAACTGTAGAAATCACCTTTTGTAATGAGTCAATATATAAAGTTTTTTAATTATAATTAAATAAGTGAAGTTTTTTAATTATAAATAGAGTCAATTCAGTTACGTTCTCAACTCTCAATACAAAGTGTTATGTTATTAACCTAACTTTATATATATTTCTATGCAATAACTTTATCTAAATAAATATCTAATATTGTTTAGTATTTTAATAATATTTCTGTAATATAATAATTTTAGAAATAAATGACGAATTTTTTTATTAGTGTATGTTTTTATAAACTATTCATTAACATTATTAGTTTTTAGACAAGTCACAAATGTTCATTAATTGATGCCTGCGATTTCTGTAAGTCAAAACCTATGGCAGTCTCTCTAACGCATATAGCTAAATAAAATATTACATAAATATTATCACCAATAATTTATAATAATATAAACCAATAGAAACAATATATTCTCAAATTATATGACTATATTATTAAAAATTTATAGTATCATTTCAATCCATCATAACAGAGATTTTGCTTTCAATGCACATTTATTTTTTATATCGAGTCAGAGAATAATTTGCAAATTTTATTCACTTATCTTGAGAAGGAAATCCTTCTGCTTTTTTACGAAATATAAATACTTTTATTACTTCAGCTGCAACAACTTAAAATAACTGCATTTTCAACAAAATACTGTATGGTATCAATAATCTCCTTTTTAAATGCCGGAGTCTTACAGCATTACAAATGCTTTACCTCCATGCATACTCAATGTGCAACCACACAATAATCTTTCCATATTTTTTTACCTTGAGATAGAGCACGAAATGTTGAATATCCTGCAATTCCAAAAAGTGCTGCTACTGTCCATGCAAAACCAATTGAAACGTGAGTAACCTTTTCCCAACGTTCCATAGTTGCATCACGCATGGATTGATATACAAGAAAAGTATTGTGATGACACATAAATGCTGAAATTCCATAAAAAATAATCTGTTAAAAAATGTTAAGTAATATTTAAGAGAATTTTAAAATATAATATTTAATATACTCGTATAAGTTAAATATTTGGAAATATATTTTATAATAAATTTTTCTTTGAAGAATCAATTAATATTATGTTTTTTTTTAGAATAGTAACGCAATCCTTAAAATTAATAACGCTAATAAGAAATGTGAAAATAAAAATAAGTTTAGAGAAGACTTATAGTTGCAATAGCGAAAAATCACGAAGACTCAAAAAATATTGGTCCATACGTTGTATTAACTGACATCACGAAACGAGTCATACAGTTTATTAGATATAATATCGAAACACATACAAAAGGTGAATGGAAAGATATATTGTCCATTGCTGAAACATATCGAAAAAATTACAGTTTCTATAAGAAAGCAATTTTATTTTAATAAAGGGCACACAGAAAGACATTATGATTTCAAGTCAATTGGTAATGAACTCACAAAATGCTACTTAAAAGACCGCAACAGAAAATGGGATGAGATAAAAATTTTAAAGACCATCGAATTGATAGGGTAGGCCAACGTCAAGGTAAACGTCCAAGTAAAATACTTTCGCTAACACGAATAGACTTGATGACTTTATCTGATAATTTTACTGGTCACTGCAACCTTTTGCATCACAGAAACCAGTTGGGCTCTATGACACAGATGTCTGAAGTTTTTATGAAATGGACAACAAACCCCATTTAACTTGATCCAATATACAGGGTTAACGATCAAGGTTATGTACAAAAGAACTAATAACTTTGCAGTGCTTTCTGCCGTTTAATGATAATAATTATAATGATATAAGGTTTATTTATGTTATTGTTCTTTTATTAATTTGAAGTTTTGCATACATATATATATTAATTTAGACAACGAAAAAGTCGTCGGAGTAAATATGAACTGCGCTCCCACAATAAGTTTTTGCCCAATACCCACCTAATCCAAAAAATATCACAATAATAGGGTGATAATATTAACTTTTTTGTGAGCACTCTGAAGAGATTGAGATATAGATAAATTAGTAAGATATAGTAAGAAAGAATACATCATAAACAACTAGAGATATAGAAAAAATGAGATCCAATAAAATGTTTCCATTAGTCAGGTTGTTCCTAAAGCACTTACTTCTTGGTCATTCAAGTCAAAACAGGTCTGCGAGTGTTATAAGCTGCTACATGTACTTGCAACTCGGAATAAGGTAAGTCTCTTACTGGGGTTATTCACGATACTAGTTTAAAAAAAAAAATAATAGTAATATTCATACAGGATAAATAGGGTAAGAATGTTCATTTAGTGTGAGATCATTCTTAATGGGTTGAGATATTAAATATAAATCATAGGAAACCAGTTGGGATGTGTAATACATTTACTTCATCTAAAGCAATTGTTGAGCTATTTAAATGTTTTTTATATTGATTTTTCTGTAGCAACTATAAAGCATTTTCTCGTATTTTCCAAGAATATCCTGAATTTAGACTCTTTAGATTTTCTATCCAACATTATTCGCTTAAGTCGATGTCTCAAATTAATTTTTTTTTTTTCAATAAAAAGAAATACCATAAATGTGCAAGATGTTCGGTACATTTCTAGTTTTCACAATATAAGAACACGTAAAGTGTACAGTAAAAAGCCATTGAAAAATCGTTCTTCTAATCAAATTAGTAGAGCCATTTTTTAGATAAAAAATAAATTGAAAAAAAATTTCAAGAAACCGTATATTAAATATTGGATTGCAGGTATCAGGACTACAAACTGTTCTAATTAGCATCTTAAATTCATGTGTTAAATTAGTAATACTTGGTAATATGAGGTTGCACTTTTCAAATTTAAGCACATCTAGTTTATTAGCACTTGTAAACGAAAAACTATATACTGACATTTAAAACTTCAAATACTTACTAAAAATACTGAAAATCAATATTTTACAAAACTTCGGAACAACTATTTCGGTTCAAAAAATTATTTGTTTAAAAATAAATCTTTGCAGTAATAAAATTGTAGGCCTATATACGCACTTCTAATTCTTAAAATATTTCCCAAGAGCACTAAAAATATATATTGAACAATATTCAGAGCCAGTCTAAAAATTTTTTTAATTAAAAATAACTTTTTATATTAAAATATTGCTTCAATTCAAAACCTTTGATCAATTTTTAGTTATCTTGCAAAATTTTAGGGATATCGACTATTAAGATTGCTACTTATTCACATATCTTAGAAGACTTTCAAAAAAATATACATAAAAATTAATTTCCTTATATTATTTTTTATTACACATATTATTAAATTAATTAAATTAATTAAAAATAACTTTTTATATTAAAATATTGCTTCAATTCAAAACCTTTGATCAATTTTTATTTATCTTGCAAAATTTTCAGGATATCGATTATTAAGATTGCAAAAAAGTATTCATAAAAATTAATTTTCCTCTATTATATTTTATTACACATATCATTAAATTAATT
>NC_051847.1:87558036-87609750 GCF_002237135.1 Teleopsis dalmanni | reverse complement strand
GATGTCGCTTATGTGCACACATCCTGTCAACAACATGGCTGAACATAAAAAATTTACATTAATTGTGTTAACATACTAAATGGATTCCTTTCACTTATTTACTGTGAAAACAAAATCACAAATTCAAAATCAGGAAAGCGATGTTTCGGTAACGGAGGTGCATCCCTTTGATGACATGAACAATTTAATGAAGGTAAATAAAACGAAATTCGGTATTCGGTAGCATAAAGTTCCTGATCATTTGTATCTGCTAAGCAGTAGTAAATATTTTTATGTGCTCTTTTGTTTTTACGCAAGTGTAGTAGTGTAGTACCCAGTTCACTTTAAAATCTTCATCAAATTTTATACTAGTTTTTATGTTTCATATGATAATATTTTAGATATAGGCACTTAAATACACAAAACCATAAATAATTTTATTTCACAAAAACTGCCAGCGTATGTGAGGAATTTTTAATAAAGGCACGCTCGGTGCCGCCTTCTCTTACTTGTGGGCTTTAAATTTTTCATGGAATTTAATTAAATATTTTCATATAAGGCAAATGTGTAAATTAATTTTAAAAGTTATTTGTTGTTAGTTGGTTTTGTTTAAATCATTTAGTGTAGCATACGGAGTGCTGTGTACGAAATAAAATCATACATGTGCAAAAGTTCATATTTTAAACTTAATTATTCCATCCCTTGCACATTCTAATTAATTTATTTAAGGATTAAATTACCTTATTCCATACAAAAGATAAATTAGACTAGTTCGTCGTATCGTTGTAAGCAGTTAGCTTATCTAATACACTATTTTTGTATACAAATCGCATTTGTGTAAAATTACCTCAGAAAATTAGTATATTCCAATTAAGTCACTGTAAAAACCTTCAGCACACATTTAATTTAGGTAAATTTACATTCATTAGCATATTTCAAATCGGGATAAAATGCAATTTGCTCTACACTTAAGCGTAATTGGTATACTAAATTTAGTTTAGGACCTTTTTAAAATGTTAAAATGATGCCTTAATGACGTCAGGGACTATTATGATTACTTACTTCTTAGAAAATGTATTTTTAAAGGAGAAACTGTTTAAGGTAAACTAAAGACATAAATAATAAAAAACTTGAAGAACTAAAAAAAAGAAAAATATGGGTAAGTGAAGAAAAATATGTGTGTTGATATTCATTGTAAAGAGTTCTTGGTTGGTATATAATTAAATTATATTTATGTAGTCCAATTTTAATTTAGTAATAAGAAACAAAGAAAGAAGATCATCATTTAACTTTCCTGAAACTACAATGCCTACTGCACAGTCAGTCATACCTAGTCAAACCCAAATTAGTGATAAACATTTATTTCATGATTTCACTTAACAAATTTGCTTCACAGTATCTTAACTTGTATTCGTCAAAAATGCTTGTTTTTCAAATCCAATTATGATGTAGTTATCCAATATATGGGCTTTGTTCTCTATATGTCTTGAATCTTCCAATAGAAATCATGACTACTAACGTTTGAATTTTCCAACAGAAATCATGACTACTAACTTTTGAATTTGACTACTGCTAAAGGATATAAGATTAATATATCATAATTTTATTTTATAAAAAGGATTTTTTTTACTACGTTGTTATAATAATTTAGATTAATATAAAAATAAATGAATTTAGTTACCCAATAGGAGCAATATTTTGGCTTCAACTATCAACTTCATCTAGCGACTTCAATTCATTTATTGATTTCATCTATCGATTTTATCTATGGACGTCATCTATTGACTATCTGTTGACCTCATCTATAAACCTCATCTATCGACCATATCATCTATCGACTTCAACTGACTTTATCATTCATATGTTACTTATAAATTGCTTGTAGAAAGTTTGATTCGATAAGCCCTGCTAATTAATAAGAAACCTTTCGACACATAGACTGATAGACGCGAAATCGATGTATCTTGTCATAACTATAGACTCTACAATTTGAATGCTTTCTAACTTTTTTCACTGCTCACAAACATTTTTCGAAAAATAATTTGCTTTTTATTGAAAAATATATAAAAGAATAAAATTTTTAAAATAGCTATAATTTATTTAAAATAGCTATAATCTTAAAATTTAAATCAGAACACAATATTAAGAAATTGTACGGTTTCAAGACATTACTTAAATAGGGCCAATTCTAGGTGTTAGCAACTAATTCTGTAAAACCAGAGCTGTGGATTAGAAAGTGCCCAAAAATGGCCTAATTGGAAAGGATTCTACTGTACCTGCCTTTTCTTTCAATGTATTTTGGGAAAATAGGCAAATGCTTACTAAATATGAACAGAACGGATTTAAAAGCAATGATTGTAGGGATAACTGCTCATTGCGGTTTAAACAAGTATCCAGTTCCTACACATTTTCGACAGAGAATTGCGGCACGAATTAGAGTGATCAAACATCGATCTGGATTTAATTCTGGATCTTATTTTTGTGGTTATAATTTAAATAATTACTGAAAGACATGATACAATAGTCTAACGTGACGCAATGCCATGGCGAGTTTACATTCGAGCAGTATCTATATATTAATTATAAAAAGGTTTTTCTAAAAGTAGTAAACTATAACAACAAAAATTCATGTTTATATTATTTTTACTTAATTGAATTTTTGGCTGTTTCGAATATTGCCAGCATCAGTGGTCTTGGAAATAATTCTTGTATTTAATTATTCGTGAATAATTTTTTGAGATTGCAAGTACCAGGAATAGAGCTAGTGTGCTACCAAATTTGAAGCTCCGAATTAGCGCACCTTAACCAACTGACCCAGAGCCGTTTTTGACTTTTATGCTTCCATAATTTTCTGGAGTTTTGTGAATTTGCTGTGAAAGTTTTATTACCAAAATAATTTGCTGTGTTTATATTAGAACGAAATTATAAACCAGCTGTAGATTAATTGAATTAATTGATTATACTTTTATTTTAAATTGTTAAATTTCATTACTATAATATTAATAATAATAGTAAACAGATCCCCACTTGCTATTTAATTAATTATTTAGGTAGTTTTTGTCGGTTGTTCCTATGTAATGAGCACGTACCCCAGTCAGAAATACTAAATTATTACAGGTTAATGTGGACTTGATCTTTCCAAGTATTGGATAATCTGTAATATGTTATGAAAATTTATTTTAAAGTTTGAAACTTTTCAGAATATACGATTTTTCAATTTTTACAGTGTTAATGGAAACTAATGATATGCGATTATTTTCAAAGTTACAATTAAACTCCATCTTAATTTCAACTCCAAGAGTAACGAATAAATTCTTCATATAAATTAATTTATTAAAAACTTGTCAATTGACGATTGAGAAATACAATGCTTAATTTTGAAAATATTTCAAACTATTTCCAATAAAAAAAGAGTAAAAGAATTTTGTTGAATTATTCAGCACATGACTAAAATTAAAATTGAAAAATAATATGTTAATACTACTAAACCTTGGAATCTATAATAATTGTATGCATGACATTATCGTATAATATTGCTATGATATGTGACCTAACTCTCAAACGATTTAAGTCATAGGTTTGTGAGAATCGGAAAAAATTAATCCTAGGATGGAAATAAAAATGTCATTAGTTGACGTCGATATTAAAAAGGAAAAAATAAATAAATATTTCCATAAATAAATCCATAAATTAACGACAGCAGAAAAGCAAAACTAATTCGCAACGTGGCATATCAGTGACATATTAACAAGAAAATAAATTAACTATGATAAACATTACAGCAGAATGCATTTGAGTGTAAGGAACAAATTAGCAAATTTAACAAGGATCAATTATTTTGAATAATACAAATTAAACACAAAGTATACACGATGTTTTCATACTAAAGTATAAATAGAAGATTTAGAATTAAGATTTAAAAATAAAAAGGTGGTAATAACCTTTTTAAGTATGACAGATTACTGATTAATAACTTCCTTAAATGCTAAAAGTACTTATAAAAGAATTTTTTATGAAAATTTTTGATAGACTTATTAAAATAATCGATCAATTTATAGTATACATCCTGATTATATTATGATATTAATTGACCTGTCAAACTTTTCCTTTAATTATGATGAATTATGCGTATAAGCAATTATCAATCTTTTCTTCACTTAACAGCACTTTTTCATGTTTACAACATTATTAAGTAGTAATGGAGCCCTATGCTCTATTAGGAGAGCAGGGCAGCAGGATATAACGTCATATTACTTCTTATTACAAAAACTATAAAAAATGTAAAATGCTGTTTGAAGTTAAATCTGTAACTTTCACATAATATTTTTATTAAGTTACTGAAAGTAATAGACTAGTAAATTTAAAGACGTTATAAATGAATGGTTTGGTATAAACGTATGAAATGCAAACGGAATAGTTGCTCTAAAATTCGACATCCTTTTAAGCCGTTGCTTAATAATAATCGCTTCAACCTCAAAAATAGAAAGTTATTATGTACTCAAATAATTAGGTCTTCACTACTGTACGAATGTGTAACTTACAGCAAAGCCTCAAATAGTGCCATAAAGCAATTACAAATAGTACAAAATCCGGCTTTAAGAAAGCTAATTAAGTTTTATTGCTATATTAGAACAACAGACATGTATAGAGATCTTAGAATCGACTCAGTAAAAAAATATATCAAGGACAGACCCCTAAAATTATTTACAAAAGTTGATACGTTACCCAACCCCGCTCTAACAAACCTTCAGTCCACCTCAGGACGCACAGGAAGATATGTTGATCTACGGTCCGTCATTAGTTAGAAGATAAATAAATGATAACGATTCTGGTGTAGTTAAACTTTAGTGTAGGGCAGGGATAAGCCCCCCAGCCCCAGTGCGCAATAGCACTAACTCAAATAACAACAACAACAAATGAATGGAATGGTTTGAATGGTATTATTAGCTCAAAGCTTTTAAAGTTTTTTTTATATAGAAACAAGTAATTTTTTTGTTTGAAATAAAATTCAAATAGATTGATTTAAAACCAGTAATGATTTCACATATATCAATTCTTGGTTCGTAAAAATTTGAGCATAGATAAAACTACTAACCTATAATTGTGACATCATTGAATCCCTGAAACTTCATACTTGGAAACATGTTTTATATATAAGAATAGGGGATTAGTTGTGTAAATCATTTATAGAATTATTAAACAGTTGAGTTTTTTTAATTAAAACTTCATTATGTTTTTGAATTCTATGCTTTTGTTTATGTCTGCTTACGAAACTGATATTTTGGATACCATCAATTGTCTAACATCAGTATTCCTTGGAAACATATATTGACTTAATTTTTGGATATATTTTGGATATATATTGGATATATATTTTTTGGACATATTTAAATTGTGGACTAGTATACTAACCTGAACTTAATTTGCTTTATTTAAATTTAGAGTGAAGAAAAGAATACAACTTAATTTAATACTTAATAAACCTAAAGCACCTAAAGTAGGTCGGAAGTGTATGTTTTAAACGTTTTTTGTACCCTAGTTTAAAATCTTCTCATTTTCAAGTTTGTGTGCTGGAGCAATTTAGGTATATGGTTAGCACTGTGTTTTTGAATTGTTTCATGTATAGTGGGGATTTTCAGGTCTTTGTGAATATCGTCGTTTGTAATGTACCATCTAGCATCTACTATTGTTCACAGGATTTTTGATTACAGCTTTTGGATAGTATTTATATTTGTCTTACAGGTAGTTCCCTATATTTCAATTTTATATATTCCGATTTGGAAATATAATAATAACAGTTTTGTAAATAAGTAGTTTGTCATCAATTGACAGACTGCAATTTTTATCAAGAAGGCAATGTAGATCTGCAAATCTTCGATGCGTTTCTTTTTTCTTCTGTATTATGTGTTATAAGTTAATTTTATAATTGAAAATTGTAGTTTCTTCAAATTTCAACGCTAATGTTTATGAAAACCAAAAATATTTAGTATATCTACTGCTATATTCTATGAGCTCATGACATTGAAGGAGGGAAATATATTTTTGATGCTAATATTTGTTTCTATGAAACAAACATTAGGTTTAATTACTCTGACAGTCAGCTATGCTAATTACATCATGCTGTGGACCCATTCATGGAATTGATAAGTCGTAGAATGTTTCTAGTCTTAGTGACAGACACTTCTTCGAGAAACATAAAGACGTATTTATCAACCCTTACTATGCTTCAAGTTAGGGCTGCATAAATGATAAAAAGGTGTTTTACTGAATCTTTTATCTTCTCATCACCATAATTTGAATAATTCTAATAAGTGCTAGAAAGTGTGCTTGAAATTATGAAATTTCTTAAATAAATCGAAAAACTATTTTATTTATATGTAAATTTATTATTAAGGCATTGTGACTGATTACTAAAATCATCTAAAAGCCTCAACTTGAAGTAATTTCTTCCTACGTGCATGCTTGTATCTTAAGAATGTTGCTGTTAATTCAAAAGTTACCAGGACTTAAGATGCGTACTGCCTTTGTAAACTAAGTAGGTCTGAAAGATTCTTTTTATTAAGCTATGTCCATTTTAACCTAGAAGTCAGACAGTTACTTATGTTTGTTTGGCTAAGATAAATAGGTGTCTCGAACGTCACTAAGTAATAGCAAGTAAATAATCTAAGATCAAGTACAGGCAAATTGTTGCAGGAGTAATGTCACTACATAAATATTTTTGTTTTAATAAAATATAAATATTTACACAAAAACTTTTTATTAGTGCAAAAAGTTAAATAAAATTTGTGTTTATTTGTTTTTCATTTAATGAGTTTAAAATTAAAAGGAAATAAAAGTGAAGCAGTGAATACCGAATTCAATAAATTTTGAAACTTTTGTAAACTACTTTTTGAATCACTCCAGAAGTAAGTACATTAGCAAGCTTATAACAGTTTAGAAACTCTACTCGTTTAAACTATTTTAAACAATATTTACCTGCATTATAAAGTGCATCAATAAAGATATTTTTTTATGAAACATTTTATGAAGTACTAACGAGCAGCATAACTTGTGAACTTTCACGTAAAAGTCTTTATTTACTCTTTATATTAACTCAATTATCACCAAAATGCTTTAGAAAAAGTCGATAAAGTGGTTAAGCAAGTTGTTCACCTGAGTTTTTTAAATTTGCTATGGAAATCAACCGCAAAATTCGCATAAATTTGTCAGAATTTAGATGCTTCCGCCAACAATAGAAGTTCGTCTTCACATCGGAAGAATGGATAGTTAAAAACTTTGTGCTCAGCTAAAGTTTTAATTACGGACAGTGAATGCGTTCATGAATATAGGAATTAGAAATTTATGGAGACTTCTTTGTTAGCTAACTTTGATAAATTTCAGTTGAAGTTTGATTTTCGTATAAAGTCTGCATTCAGAACTGAAATGTTTTGAAAATTATCAAATCAAAATAGATAGCACCTTGAAGATTAATTGTATGAGAGCGTAAAATAGTTCTTGTTATTTATTATTATTAAAAGTTTTGACGTGAAATCGCCCAACAGTTGGTATTACGGCCAGAAGAGTCCTATTGTACCAATTTCACTATTGGTTACACAAAGCCCTTTAAAGCTTTATGAACAAAGTCCACAACTAAATCAAGAGAAGAGATCTTAATCTATTCTGGTGACAGAAATTCCATATGAAACAAATTTCTTCTCTGCGTTATTAAAGCTGGACAGTCGCGAAGAATATCCATAGTAGTTACCTCATCTTCGAGGCATAATCTGCATTCCGAATTAGCAGATAATCGTAGTTTATGAAGATGATATTTCAGGTCATAACAACCTGTAAAGAAACCCATTATCAATCTTAAACTACATTTTAAGAATTTAAGTATGTTTTTGTAGAAGTACGGTTTTATCAGTGCTTTGCTTGGTCTAAATCCTCCGAAGTCTTCCCAGTACACCAGTCGCATATTATCTTTCCTCTTATATGTTTTGTACTGGCCCAGTCTAACCCACAAAAGGGTTGAGGGCTTATGAAAACAGTTTTTGATGCAGTTCTGGCTAGCACATCAGTTTGTTCATTTCGTGAAACTCCTCTGACACCCGGAACCCAGTAAAGCTAATCTTATTATGAGCTGCAAGTAACATAGCTGTAAAAGCTCATCTCACTTAAGGGCCTGTTTTGACTGAAAAGTCCAAGAGGACCATGCTTTAAAAGCAGCCTGGCTGTCAGAGTAAATAATAATTCTCGAGCCAGATGGTATTGTATCTTACGCATAAGTTGATTGCTTGGATTTCAGATTGGAAGACACTCGGCGTCCGGTTTCTCAAGTTGAATATGATGGTAGGTGTACCTCACATTTTCTGCCAAAGAGATGGAGTTTTGTTATATAGTCTCCATCGCACAGAGGTATTTTATATGCTCCGAATGTTTTTAATATTGTAACATGACCATAGTCAAGACAAACCTTGCGCATGTGGAGTTTTAATCGCAGTGGACTATGCGCAGTCGTAGATTCAATATGTATATGCAGATGTGTTTTTAAAAATATTTCATTATATTTTGAATACATTAAACTACATAATAAAGTTTACATACTTATTATAGATATTTAAATACTTTTTAATTTTTTTCAAGAAATTGAAATAATTTGCAGTTAATAAATAATGACAAATTGCCGTAAATAATGTATAAAATTTGTGATAGCGATACATTATAAAGTAGTGAGTGTATTTATTTAATTTAATTTCAACTTAAGTATTTACAATATACAACTATAAATATATAACTATGTTCTTCTTCATTAAATTTAAAATCTGTAAATTTAAATACATGAAATTAAATTTATTTAAAACTGTATAAATTTATCAAATGCAACTCTACTTCTTGTCTTCTTCTGGAAAGCAACTTCATATGTTTCAATATTTATTTCTATATATTGTTACACTTAAAAATTTATTTATTTATGTTATAGTAAATTTTCTTTTTTAATTCAACATGCAATATAAAAACTCATTGGATTGCTTTATATTTTATATTATACCTTGACCTGTTGTTAATAGTCAGAGCATAACATATATTTTACTTTATATTGCAACCTTTTCTTACTTTCCATGTTTTTTATATCCTGTTGAAGGTTCAGAGTCGCATACGTGAGTGCAAGAAATGAATTATTATCATTCGAAATACAAATGATAGCGTAGTTTTTATTAATAGTTTTCGTTGAGACACCATAGATTTGTGAAATGTAACTATTCAGTATACGGCACTAAAAACGTATCCTGTTGCTGTGAAATCAGCATTTGTTATCTACACAATACAATCTCTATACAATAGAAGCAATAAAGAATTTTCCATAAATTATTGGAGTACATGTGCGATTCCTTGCTTTTCCTCTATTGTTTAGATTTATTCTCTACTTTGTATCTAATGTTCCATCAGTTATTGCATTTGTCATTATTATCATCAAAAAAAAAAAAGAAAAAAAGATATAGCACATGTTTCCTCTTAGAAAATGGTAAAACCTTAGAACAATATAATTTATCATTTTATCTTAAATCAACAATATTAAAAACAACACCATATTGTGAAATTCATAACGCTATTTTAAGAAATGTTTTTGAAGCAATAGAACAAGTGTAGTATTTGAGTTGTATATTTATTTACAATATACATATTAAAAATTAATAAAAAATTGAATTTGAATGAAAGGGTTTTTGAGTAGTAGTGAATTATAAGAACAACAACAAAAAAATCCTTTTTTAACTAATTTAATTTTTTTATGATCTTACAACTGTTTTACGTATTGCTAAATAAACATCATTACTGGTCGTTATTAGTCTATAGCTAATTAATGGACTACAAGTATCAGGTTTACTTACTTACTTGCTTACGTGAGTCGTCCTTGGCAGCGTTGAGTAGCCTCTGCCAGTCAGCCCGATCAGTTATTTGCTGAGGCTTGGTACTTCCACCAAGCCATCCTCTACTGCGTTTTCCAACTGCGGGTACCGAACCAAACACCTTTCTAGCCGGAGCAGTGCCAGGTTTAAGCTGTTAAATTAGAAACAATGACTTCAGGTCTTTTAACAGAAAGACCCAAATTTATTTGTTGTGATTGACTTTAAAAATTTGATTTAATAACAACTTTAATATTTTTGTGGTTTACTGTAATTGATTTAGAATATCGCGTTGAGATTATTTTAGTCCTTGAATAAAAATCGCCTATAATATTAAAAATTGTTGCTAAAAACAGAAATTTTGATAAAAAAATTTCATTTTCTTTATGATTTGTGTTGATTTTTTTGAGGTCAAGAGAAAATCTATTCAAAGATTGTAGAGACTTTTCATAAAGTATTTATATTAACTTTTCGAATCTAAAGTTATACTTAAACTAGAGAGTAATTTTCTAAAGCATTAACCGATCGTAAACTTGTTATCTTAAAACATTGAATTTACTTAAACTACGGCTAAATTTAAGATTTTACGTAGCTCGAGTTTGTTTTAAAATAGTTTTAATATAAGAAACAATTTATATATAGAAGATATTGTAGGACGGTTTATTTTAAAATTGTATATTTTATTCAAAAAATTTATTTGTTTAGACAAAAGTTAGTGATATGGAAAATATAGAACTGTAAATAGATTCGTATAACTAATTTTGATTTTTCATAAATATTTACGCAACTTTTTTTTTATCATTATGAAGTCATCGTTTTATGTTATGGTTAGACTATGTTAGTGCTAACTGGGTAATTTTCTAAATGTGCGGCTTGTATATAAAATGACGATATGTCAGTCAATTGGTAACATATGTTTATTAGTACAATTCTATTGAAGTGATTTTTAAAAATTTTTATTTAACTGTAAATATTCAATTTATTTTGCAATGAACATTTTATTTTGAGATATCATTTGATTTATTGCTATACAAAAATGTTTTAGAAATTATTTTAACATTTTCCAATAAAAATTCTGAAATTGTAAAACTTCTGAAAACCACTTTATATTAAAGGCAATTCGTTATCAACACTTGAATATAAAAAATTTATTTCATTAGTCTAAAATTCCATTTCCAACCAAATCATTAGTTCGCCACGTTAAAGTCACGTACTTAGTGAAAACTGCAACAATTTGGTTTTCAGTTTCAATATTTTTGTTACTCATACGCAGAGTAGCCCGCAACAGGATTCATGGAAGTTTCGAACAAAATTTTTAAAACTATATAAATGGCTTTGAAGTGTACAATTTTCTAATATTGAAATGTGTTTCATGACCTTACATGGTATACATATTTTTGTAAATTTTCCGAGTTTTTTTCTTTTTAAATGGACACATAACAATGAAGGACACTTCACATGACATTGTGCCTAAAAGTTTCAATAAATTTTTGAATTGAAAACTGAAACTGACATCAGCTTTGACTGCTTTCAGATCCTTCATTCAACGCTGGTGCTTACATGAATGAAGAATAGGTATGTAAGTACGTGTGGTTTTATATATATATATGTACAACATTTAAATTTATTTAATGTGAAAAATATAACATAAATGATGAGTTAAATAAATGGGGTTGCTTATCACTCTCGTGTATCTCTGCTTCCCTGCATGAAACAATGTAATGAATGTCGAAAGCATAAGAAATCATCAAAATTTTATTCATAATTTCATAAAATGTCAACGTGTTTCCTTTTATGCTAAATTCCTGTAAGGGTGCATATTTTGATATGTGCACAGCTGTTTCTTATTCATATTGTATTATTGTATCCTTCATTTATCTCTGACTTGATAATGAAAGATTTTTATATAGCTGTGCGAACATAAAAATGAATTTTAAAATAAACTGTTTTTGTCTTTTTTTGCGTATAAATTGTTAGTCATAAAAGAAAGATTTATTACTTTTAGCTTTATTTGAATATATGAATATATTTAAAATGACATATGAGTGGATAATAAATGCGTTTATATTACTTAGAATAAAAAAGTAAATTATTATGAAAGTATATTTATTTGTTCTGAAGTTAATAATAAAAACTATAGTAAGCCATATTAAAATAAAACATCAGACTGTCGTTACCTGCCCACAATTATTTCTTTATTCAGCAATAATATGTACACCAGTTTATGTTATTGGTGGAAAAAACATGAAAATCGTAAAGGAAAATATCTTTAACAGAAATTGTTTAAAAAATCTGTGCATATATGTTAAGGGCATTCGAAAGACTAAACTTAAAGAATTATATTTTGGTCTACATTTTTTACAACAGAATTGATAAAATAAAGTGATATACCAGCAGATCTTGTAATAATACAACACTAATATGTAATCGTTTTGCTGATTGTATACTCGTATAAACTCACTTTCCACAGAATATGTTATTGTCGTACTGTAAGATCTTATTTAAAAGTACCTTTAACTTTAGTAAAGATTCGATATAATACGCCCATCAAGTCTTAAACGGCAATACAGTTAGCACATAAGCCAAAGTGTTAAGTTAAGATAATCCGAATAATCCAACTTAACTTGATGGATGTTGAGTACATTTAAAGAATTTATAACCAGAACGTTTTTAGAGGGTAAAATTATGTATTTATTTCTCTATTATTGTATTTCATTACATAGAATGCAATATTATGAATTGTGGCCTGAGCTGCAGTGAAGAACTGATCAATATCAAGATTTAAAAGATTTAGTTTATAGCATCGATATCATCCAATATATGCAGAATAAATTGCAGTACTTGTAGTAGGAAACGTGGCCCTATATACAAATAAAAAGTTTGTAGTCACCTGCTTTCATAATCACAAACGTCCTGATTGTCTCTACTCATGTCGCCCTGCGGTGAAGGGGTTAGAATATTCCTGAGGTAAGACATGCCGGTTGTAAGAGGCGACTAAAATCCCGGTATCACGCCGACACTTATGTAGGAAATGTGCATGGTCATAAGTGAGGTCTGCACTTGCGACACACGTCCAGAGGTGTAAATCCGGTACTATGGGGGTCAGCGGCCCGCAGGTTCGGCTGTAATGACCAGTTAAGGTAGGACTCGTAGTGGCTGTGGTTAATACCCAAACTTACGCGGGAAGAATGTTCAGTTAAATGGTTGCATTCGGCGTGGATTTGCGTATTCACCACAGGGTGCTACAACCCCATTTTGTAACAGAGGTTTGGGATAGGCCTCGCATTGTACCATCTCTTCATTTGGTACCGGCGGAATTACTAAGGTGACGCTTCGTATTTAGTTGTTGTGTTTTTGAACACCGTAGTGTTAGGCCTTCAGGACATTGAACGCTACGTAAAACAACATAGAAATCTAGTGTCTCTACTTACGACGGTTGTATTTAAAATTCAGAAAGCAAAATCCAAGGAAAGGATCTTTATCTTAACTGGAGTCGGAAAAATCTTACAAATTATGACATCTATTCTGTTACAAAGAAGACTGCAGATTTTATGTCCATATTCTTTGGTCGTGATAAAATACATTTTAAAAATTTTCTTTAATGTTGAGTAATATAAAAACTATTCGCGGTTGTTTTTCACTAGATGGTTTTGGTACACACATATCTGGCAACAGCAATCTGATTACACCAAGCGAACCCTTGGATTAAATCTTTTGAGAATGCAGTTGTCTAGTTTGTTGGAAAAAGTTATATTGATTTGAAAATGAGTTAAAATCTTAAGTTGAGAAGAAATTTGCTATGTGTTGCTGCATTACTTTAAAAAAGGGAAACTTCTGCAAAAACATACCCAAAAAAAATTATTGTGGCTAACGGTGAGGATACTAAAGTGGTAATACCTTATTCCGTTCCCGAAAAGCCCCTTCGCCTCTGGTCGCACAGTCACTTAAAAAGCCGATGAAATATTGTATATAAACACAAAAGTGACATAAAAATGGAGCTTAATGTACCGGCAGATTACTAAATTTTTATGTCATAGTTAACTTATTAATTATAATAACTTTCACTTTCTAACAACATAATTATTACCTTTTATTAATATTCCCTACTTTCATTGGCATTACTTTTATATACACAAGGACATAAATTTTGACATGATATTAAATAAAGTAGTAAGCACAGATTTTATTGCTTCATATTTCAATTACTACTTTAATCGTTCCTCTTACACTTTGTGTTCTTGGCAAAAGTTCCTTTGATAGCCTCCTGTATATTTTTATTAGATATTTTATTGCAATGAATTCCTTCCTTTGTATCCACTCTTTGCGTGATAATAAACAATGAAGACACTGACAATTTTCGGATGCCAGTCACGTGACAGTTGCGGAAGGAATTTGGTGGAGATATTTTTTCCTTTGCTTTTTCTATTGTGTGTATATATTTGTGATTAAAAAGGATCTAAGTTACTTGTTGTCATTGTCCTTGCTCTTGGTTATATTTTTAGAATTAATTGGTGTGAAGCAATTGATTAATGAAAGCGTAGCGTTTGCATTTCAAGGGTTTATTCAATTACCAACTTTGTGCAAACTTTTAAGGAATTCTTTTATATATTTCTAGTAACAATGGATTTTATTTTGCAATACCTATTGGCAAAATACTTGATAATGAAAGTTTTATTTTAACTTTTCAAGTGATTCATATGTTTTGTATTCAGAGTTTATTGATATTTTTGTTTGTTTCAATACAATTGTTTCTTAGATTTTTGTTGTTTTAAGTAATTTTCTAAAAAATATTTAAAACATTTGCAATTATTGACCTTAGCTGGAACTATTATTTTTTTTAAAATTTTGTAAGATTTGACATAGAAAGCATTTTTTTATATAAAAATTTATTAAATTTTTTTAAATTTAGTGAAGTGTACTTAAATTTATTAAAAAGTTGAGAATATGATTATTTATTTATTAATATGTGATTACATATTAATAAATTTAAATTAAAAAAAATGATGATTTCAACTATATTTTAGACTAATAATAATATAGCCTCATTATAAGATGCGATTTCTATTTCTTTTTCACACCGATTTGACAATATACCTTTTGCTCAAAAAGTACTCGGATTTTGTAAACAAAACACACAAATTTAAATTTTATTCCAAATTTATTTTATCTCCTTCAAAATATGCTTCTTCTGAAGCGATACACATATGCCAACGGTTATCCCAATCTTCCATACACTTTTCGCAGGCACGTGAAGGTATGGCTTTCAGTTCCTTCAGCGAATTGTCTTTTACCGATGCAATTGACTCAAAACGCTTACCATGAAGGGACAATTTGAGTTTCGGGAAGAGGAAAAAATCGCACGGATCCAGATCTGGCGAATATGGTGCCTGAGCGATGACAGTGGTGCCGTGTTTGATCAAAAAATCGCGTACAACAAGAATTTTCCATAGTAAAAATCGCTAAATGCACTTGAGGTAGTCTAACATTAACAGCTGCTGTAAGCAAACTAATTGACAGTTGGCGCTCAAATCTGTACCATACGACAAGAAAGTGTGCACCAATATAACCTATATACTTCTGAAAAAGGTCTATTACTTAAGGAGTAGTTAATAAACAACAAAATCCGTACTTTTTGAGCAGAAGGTATAGTAAATTTTAATATTTTAAACAACTTCTCTACTACTTTATATGCCGATGTAGTTAGTTCTCAAATGATCGTTTTCGAAGTTTATAATTGCAAAATTTATGTTGAATGCACTAATAAGAACTAATAATAGTTATAATGTAATAATAATAATAAGAACTAATAAAACATTATCTAAAGCCAACTGGTGTGTGCAATATTGTTGTAACGGCAAGTAGCGCCATATGAAATGATATCTCGAAAACTAATCTATACTGACGTAGAGCCCAGTGGATAATGTTGCTCGAAATTGCCGTTTTTTTAGATACATTGTGAAATTTATGTCAATGGGAAATGAGAATCGTGACATTTATTCATTATTTGAAGAAATGTACTGAAATATCTTCTTAAACAATTGAAGAAATTGAACATCATACTGTGTTTACGCTCATCGCATATATATGCATCCAAATCCACTGGCTACACACCTGATGTACCCTTCCAACACTTTTTCAAGGGTAAAAAGAAAAACATCGATAGACGTTTTAAATATGTATATGTAGGTCATACACTTCTATTTTAATTATATATGGATATGTCACTGGACATAGTCCATACGTGCCTTTCTTTTTTAGATCGTAATAACTATTATTACGATTCATGTTAATATATATTACTTATTTTCATTCATACCTGACAGATTGTAATAAAATAAATGGATTAAAAAAAGTACTGTGATTAAATTTATTGCAAATAAAGGGAATAAAGGTTTAAAAGTTTTAAATATTGAAGATGTAGCAGTTTCTTTTAAAATAATAATTCATATGTGGGCTGTTTTCAAACTTTTAAAATAAGTTTTAAACTTTTCATATGAAATACGTCCGAAAAATACATGAATACCAAAAAATATCGCAGAAATAAATGAACATAGGTTTACAATATCGTTACTTTACTAAGACTGATAGTTTTAGAAACATTATTTTAAGTAAGGTGACGATATTTTATGTAAAATTTTGGGTTTCAAAAACCTATGTGCAGAACTGGTGTTGTATTCGTCCAAAAATTCATTCAAATAAGACCTAATCAACAACATCGGTAGTGTTTTAAAAGGTATAAAGAAAAGTGAATCAAAACAATGAGTTCCAAAGCGAGTATCAGTCCTAAAATCAGTTAAGTTGTTATCATTAGTTTTTGTGATTGATTTTTGCATGAGTTTTTGTTTATAGATTATGTTTAAGATCGTGATATAATATACCCACATTATTATTGCACCCTTCTCTACCTATGCGAGACAAATATTCGTCAAAAAGGACAGAGCTTACATAACAAAAAATAAAGACAATAAATCATCTTAACCAACTTGAAAACACTTCCATAAATTAATGAATCAAAGCAGTAACTGTTTATTTTCACTCTTCAGGGCATTTTTTATAAAAACCAAGTTCTATCCAACAGTAATGCTGGTACGCTGGTATCGTTTTGCTGACTTTCCTTAAAACTACTGCAGAGAAGAAACTCATTCATTAAAGGAAGGTTACATTAAGTAAATTTAACTGAAATATATTAAATCTCGTGGTTTTAAGTTAATTTTATGCAAGTTTCGTATTTGATTAAAAATAATTTAAAATTTTTATACTGTTTAAAATCATTTTTAAAATAATTATGCTGTTATTGTGCAGTCATGATAATGTATTATAATTTGAACAAAAATAAATTTTTTTTTCACTGAATAAAAAGCATCTCATTTTAATTGCATTAAAAATTTTGTAGCTGAAATTGAAACTGAAAGGCAATTAATCTCATTTATCATTAAAACATGAGTATGAATTGCATTTTTATACCTTTCATTTGTGGTAATAAAAAAGATTTAGTGCAGTCAATCAAATATTTAAGCCCTTTTGCTTTTCATAATAAAAACTGTTTCAATTTTAATAGTTAAGAGAATTGCACTGATCAATTAACTAAAGAAAGAGTTTACTGGAAAAATAAAAATCGTACTTAATGCAAGATTTGTGTCTGCTAATAATTCGTTATATATTTGCATATTGTCTCGTATACACCAAAGTAAGATATATGAAAGTTTAAGTTTTTCAAATTTTAAATTATGGATGTATTCCTCAATATGATAATTAATGTATTTTCATTCGATATTTCCTTCCATATCAGCAATTGGTTTTATCAGTTTCGGCAATTTTGTCATTTTCCAATTACCTACAAATTGTTCACCTTTGTCTCATTTTTCACTTTAAATTTTGCAGAGTGACCATCAACAGCATCGTCCACATCAACAGCAGCAACAATCACAGCTTCAACAACAACCACAACAAACCGGACAACAACAACAGCAGCATCCTAATGCAGAACTAAGTGACTCATTGTCATCATTGCCTCAAGCGTCCTTCAACTACATCAATTCAATTGTTGGTAGTGGAGTGATTGGCATTCCGTACGCCTTTCATCGTGCAGGTTTTGGCTTGGGACTGTTGCTTCTCATATTAGTTGCCTACATCACCGACTATTCACTTATACTAATGGTATGTATGAAAATCCTTATATGCACCTAGAATAGCAATCCCAGCAAGCCACTTATATTCGAATTTTTGAGATTTTTATCAATCTCAAAAGCAACTACCATACATATACCTATTCAAATTTACATATATGGTCGATTGTCATGTGCCATTATTGTAGTAAACTTAATGGATAAAATTCAAATTTAGTACATAATTTAAAATTTGTTAATCGTGGTTGAAAATTTATTCATACAATATAATGGATTAGCTCATACGCATAAATTACATTTAAAGCACTGCATACGCACCAAATACTTAAGTCTTTCTGGTAGTGGAGAAAGTATAGTTGAAAGTTGTGTTGGAAATATATAAGATTTTCTTCCGATAAAATTTGATAATATATTCGGTTTCAAAATTCTATTAACGTAAGAAAAAATTTTTTGTAATTTTCTTTTTAATTTATAACTATGTCTAAATTGAAGATAAAAGAGTTCTTCAATGCATATCCATAATTATAATTTCAGGTGAGATGTGGTCATATATGCGGTCGCTTCAGTTATCCAGGCATAATGGAGGCAGCCTATGGAAAGTATGGTTATTATTTGTTGTCATTGCTGCAGTTTATGTATCCATTTTTAGGTAGGTATAAAACCAATATAAATATACACATATAATGTTTTGGTATTGATAATATATATTTTATAATGAATACTGTATTTATTTGATACCAATCTCATGTTTATGATATAGCACAATAATATGTTGTAAATAATATGTACTAATTGTAATAGTGACAAGCAAATATTACTGTTCTTTTAAAGATATTTAAATGTATATATATAGTATGTATGTGCACATGTATTTTAAACCCAAGAAAACTAGCAAGGAGCGAAGGTAGAGAATTACAATAGATTTAATAATAGCAATATTATATCAAGACCATTAAAATAAACAATAAACAATAATTATTTTAAAATTCATGTAATGGTCCTGAGGTTTTGTTAGCTTACATTTATTATGTACTATTAAATTTAAAACGTTGTGTAAGGAAACAGCTCATAAATAACTATCAATGTGTTCCATTGTAAAATTTAATCATTTTAATTATATATGTAAGCACCAATAACAAAAAGATATTAAATAAATAATTTCATACATATTATGTATTAGTGAACTTCACATTGAATCAAATTTCTGCAAATTTATGAAAGGCATTTAATGTCTTTTTATAATTAAGTCTCTGATCCGGAACATCGATTATATGTATCACTTCAAGAGTTAATCATTGTTGGTAATTTGGTTTACTGTTTATGATCTATGCTCCATTGCAATTTGATGTATAATTCATTGCTGCACAATGAGTAGTTTTTTTTGATTCTCATAAGCTGAAGGGGTTTTTATATCATTACCAGTGATACTTGTTCTTGCACACGTTGGACCTATTTCCTTTACATAAGAACAGGTGTATTAAATTGTGATTATTCAATTTATAAATTATTGTTTTTGTTTATTTCAAAAAGTTTTATGTAAATGTGTTTTTAGCTTTAAGAGTTAATCAATGCGATTATCTATAATAACAGATAGAATTTTTGATGTTTTCGGAGCAACTGAAAATGTATGCCATTAGGATTTATATGATGATCATCATCATATAAATCATTTACACGCTTTTTTAGTAAGCAATAGATAGTCTTTTTAGCATAGTTGTTCTAGAACAGAATATCAATAGAAGTTTTTTTATTTTCATATTAAAAAAATTAATCACTGATGTCAAATATAAGTTCAAACAAGTGTAGAACTGAGGTCTAAACAAGATGGCAACGATGTTGGGATTTAAAATTATTGCATCTATTGGTTCTGAGTTTTCGTCACAATTTTCTTTTTATTTTTTATTGTATACAATCCGTATTGCATTAAGATAACCTAGTGTGACAAATTTCTTTTTTTGTTGTGAATTTAATGAATTTATATATATTTTCTGTATACTATCAATAGTATCCATTATATTATACTACATTACATAAATATTAATAAATTTCACATTTTATTAATTATAAAAATGTAAATAATAAAATTTCGAATAATAATAAAAAAGTTTAGTAAAACATTTACTTTGCCATTTAAGTTATGAGCCCATCTTAGCTGACATCAGTAGTTTCCGCTAGTGAACCCAACACATTCCTACCTGAAGTACTTTCTTCCACTCGCGCTACTTGACCAAAATGGTAAAGCTGTTAAAGTTTTATTTTTTGAACTATGTCAATGTCGCGATATAGCTCATAACTCATCGTTCCATTTAATTCGATACTTGTTGCCAACTCGTAAGTGGCCCTAGATCTTCCAATGCTTTAGTTGGAAAACTTTAAGAAGCTTTTAGAAAGCTTTAGAAAAGGCTTTATTTCTCAATTGTCTATTTAGCCCTTTTCGACGTTTACGCTGGTTCCCACATAAACAAAGTCGTTCGTTACTTCAAATTTATAGTTGCCAATAGTGTCGTGGATCCCAAGACGCTCATGATATTTGCTTGTTGACGGAATGTACTTTGTCTTGTCCTCACTTATAACCAAATCCATTTGATTCGTTTGTTTTTCTAAGTTGGAAAGCTTCAATTAGTTTTCTATAAAACTTCTATAATGCAAGTTCGATACGCTAACTCTATTTTTAATTAAATACAGTCAAACTTCCACAATTTGAACTTCTATAACTTGAATTTTTTATAACTCGAACCAAATAGAGTGCAAGAGGGTTTAGAGAGTAAATTACATATAATTACAAAAAAATTCTTTAACTCGAAGTCTCCATTATTCGAACCTTTTCATTCCAAAATAGTACTTCGAGTTATGGAAGTTTGACTGTAAATATAAATAACTCAACATTTTGAATACAGAATGGATTCTCTACTCCCTTCATTCGCCTTCTGTGTGACACTATTCATTAGTAAAATTCACTAGCGAATAGTATCAGTTAATTGATGATAGATAGATAAGTTCCAATTAAAAATAACTCCTTGTATTTGCCATAATGTTCACATTAAACTTTAAGAGTATATATTGTTAAAACCCTGAAGTTACTTTTAAGGCATTGCAAAATACAATTTCAAGAAATTTCATTTTAAAATTTGTATATAAAACGAATCGATAAAGCAATATTTCTAGAAACTAAAAATACCATTGGCCATAAAATTATTTTGGGGTATGTAAATTTTTGGTTTAACTTGAGTACATTTAGGCATTTAATAATTGCTGCTTTCCCCCCTAACAATTATGAAATCGTCACTTAGTGTAATTAGCAAGATTTCCCTATATTCGAGGACGATAGTTATTAAGTCCAAAAGTGTAGTTAGCGCATGTTTATGCAGTTTTGTATTGTAGTGCAGTGTAAAAATCAAGGCTCCCTCGTAAGTTAACTAAATTAAATGTTTTCGTGAAAAACACATTTGCTTACCGGAAGCAATTATGTGTTTACTTGCTTTAGTACATAAAAAAGGAGCTAAGATTTTTAAATTCCCTTAATGGGTTGTTCCTACACGAAACAATAAAGTTATAATTATTTCTGTTTTGTTTTTTTTGTTTTTTGTGTTGTGTGATGTGTGTGCGCATATGTGTGAATGTGTGACTAATTACACAAGATTCATTATGAAATGTGTTTTCCCAAAAACTTGCTTGGTGAACCTGCCCGAAAGTTTGCAGTCACTGAGTATAAAATTACTGTTTTTGTCTAAACGTATATTTTACAATCAGACTTCCTTTAATAAAATTTAAGTTTCTTCTTCATTTATATTTCAGCCATGATATCGTACAATGTGGTCGTCGGTGATACGCTATCTAAAGTGCTAGTGCGATTTTTTCCCTCGTGGGGCACATCAATGGGCGCCGTTCGACTGGGTGTGGTGTTCTTCGTAACGATTGGTGTGGTGGTACCGCTTTGCTTGTACAAGAACGTTTCGCGTCTGGCCAGAGCGAGTTTTATTAGCTTAGCATGTGTGGTCTTTATACTGTTTGCCGTGATTTTGAAGCTTATGTCAGGTGATTACAAAGTGTAAGTATCCAATGGATTTCATTTTGCACTACACACATTTATCCCCCAACAGCCAAACAATCAAACATCCAAACAAACAAACAAACAAATGCAGTTGCCGTGCCATAAGGCGCACAATTTAGTATTTAACGAGGCATTTTCACAAATTAAACAGTAAATGCCATTAATTATAAGGTCCTTTTTTGCGCTAAGCTCTTATGTATGTGCTTGGTGCTTGTTAAGTGCATGTGTATATGTTTAGCTGCTAGCAAATCGCTGTAACACCGCTCGCAGGCATTATCGGAACCACATTGCCTCGTTTTGTTGGAAATTTCATTTTAAATATACGCAATTAAGTTTTATCGCTTATGCCAATTTAAATGATCCGATTTAAAATTATTTCCCTTTACATTACAATTTTGTTTCATATATTTTATATACATTATTTATTTTGAAATTTTTTTTTATAAAAATTAGATAAATGCAAATTATTAATAATTTAAGGTGAAACGTTTTTAATGAAATTAGCAAAACAGTAGTTCAATTATTGGCACGTTTTGTTCTCCGGGTGTGCTATAAATAACATTTTAATTGTCCTAAAAAGTAGTACTCCAATAAATTAATGTTGGTTTCAGTAGGAATCTATAAGTGCTAGTACTTTAATTACTGAAATAATAGTAATTCCATAGAAAAGCTGTGACTGTAAGTCATTAATATTTTGTTACAATTCAAGTGTTACTACAACCTCACTTTCCCAAATTATTGCTATAAATTACCAACTTCGATTAGGTCACCATCAAGGATGTTTTTAAATATTAATGCAGAATGTTACTACAGCAAGCATTTCGAATAAGAGACGACAATTACAAATTTTTTATGGGCTCATAAAAAAAACAAGACCCACCTGAGTATGTAGTTGAAGGTGAAATACTGAGAAATTCATATTGGAAAATGAAGAATTTTTTTACGAGAGATATTTTAATATACATACCTATTACAAATTTAATAATGATGAAAAAAGATTCATATTTATAAAAACTTTTCATACTGTAACAAAAAACTTGAAATGAGCTGTAAAATGCAACTTATTAAGTGGCTTACCCTTTTAAAGAATTTCAACTTTCCGATTTTAATGTTTTTATTCATTAAAATAAAAATAAAAATAAAAATAAAAAAAATATCTGAAATTTTAATCATTTTATAAAGGAGCGCAAATCGCTTCTGTGTAGCCAATATATTTTTGCGCGCTGCAATAAAAGTTTATCCTTTAATCCACAACAATGTTGCAGTTGCCAAAAAGCACCAATGCAGCGCAAATCAACGTGGAACCGTGAAATTTAGTGCTGCTCTCGTTTGCATTTACAACATTTTATTACCGCACCCTTGAGATGTAAAAGGTTATTGTTGCTCACTTACCCTGTCTTATAGACCAAACAAGGAACTGTTGCTTTTATTACTGCCAATTTTTTGCGCTTCTTTAAGGAAAAACTCAACAAAAAAAAAAAAAAATGCGGTAGAAAAACAGATGTTGTCGGTTAATTTAGCTGCGGTGAAGCGAGGGAGCTGTAAAACGGCACTTAAAATGTAACACAATTTACGCTATATATAGCTTTATAACGTATACGGTATACCAGCGTTGTTATACACAGTTAACAATAACAAACGACAGCAGACTTACAATAAGGACGCATCTTCATATTCAGCAGGATTCGCATAATTTATAAATAATTTTCAAATTTGCATTCCTTTCCATGCAAGTGAGGAAAGCACTCTTTAAGGAATTCGCAAACGCTTAAGCAGACAGAACACATTTTAACATTTAGTGTTGAAGTAAATTGTTACTTTGAAAAATTGCAATAATAAAAATCAGTTTAGCATATTTATATACATAATTTGTATCTGAAGAATAAAAGAATAAAAAATTTCAATTTTTTGCGAACATAAAAAGTTATTGTCCTCGTGCATTTCAAATAAAACTGATAATCTCTTTTTCGTAACAGAACTGATACAGCGGATTCCTGGAGATTTGCAAATGTCGATGTTATTCCCGCAACGGGTATAATGGTTTTTGGTAAGTAGCAATCAATTATGTATATGGAGTAGATATGTATAATAAAAAATAATATAAGAAAATTAATTTTTATGAATATTTTTGTGAAAATTCTCTAAGATATATGAATAAGTAGCAATCATAAGAGTCGATATTCCTCAAATTTTGCAAGATAACTAAAAATTGATCAAAGGATTCGTATTGAAGCAACATTTTAATATAAAAAGTTATTCTTAAATAATTTAATTAATTTAATAATATGTGCAATAAAAAATAATAGAGGAAAATTAATTTTTATGAATACCTTTTTGCAATCTTAATAGTCGATATCCTGAAAATTTTGCAAGATAAATAAAAATTGATCAAAAGTTTTGAATTGAAACAATATTTTAATATAAAAAGTTATTCTTAAATAATTAAATTAATTTAATAATATGTGTAAAAAAAAATAATATAAGAAAATTAATTTTTATGTATATTTTTTTGAAAGTCCTCTAAGATATGTGAATAAGTAGCAATCTTAAAAGTCGATATCTTGAAAATTTTGCAAGATAACTAAAAATTGATCAAAGGTTTTGAATTGAAGCAATATTATAATATAAAAAGTTATTTTTAAATAATTTAATTAATTTAATGATATGTGTAATAAAATATAATAGAGGAAAATTAATTTTTATGAATACTTTTTTGCAATCTTAATAATCGATATCCTGAAAATTTTGCAAGATAAATAAAAATTGATCAAAGGTTTTGAATTGAAGCAATATTTTAATATAAAAAGTTATTTTTAATTAATTTAATTAATTTAATAATATGTGTAATAAAAAATAATATAAGGAAATTAATTTTTATGTATATTTTTTTGAAAGTCTTCTAAGATATGTGAATAAGTAGCAATCTTAATAGTCGATATCCCTAAAATTTTGCAAGATAACTAAAAATTGATCAAAGGTTTTGAATTGAAGCAATATTTTAATATAAAAAGTTATTTTTAATTAAAAAAATTTTTAGACTGGCTCTGAATATTGTTCAATATATATTTTTAGTGCTCTTGGGAAATATTTTAAGAATTAGAAGTGCGTATATAGGCCTACAATTTTATTACTGCAAAGATTTATTTTTAAACAAATAATTTTTTGAACCGAAATAGTTGTTCCGAAGTTTTGTAAAATATTGATTTTCAGTATTTTTAGTAAGTATTTGAAGTTTTAAATGTCAGTATATAGTTTTTCGTTTACAAGTGCTAATAAACTAGATGTGCTTAAATTTGAAAAGTGCAACCTCATATTACCAAGTATTACTAATTTAACACATGAATTTAAGATGCTAATTAGAACAGTTTGTAGTCCTGATACCTGCAATCCAATATTTAATATACGGTTTCTTGAAATTTTTTTTCAATTTATTTTTTATCTAAAAAATGGCTCTACTAATTTGATTAGAAGAACGATTTTTCAATGGCTTTTTACTGTACACTTTACGTGTTCTTATATTGTGAAAACTAGAAATGTACCGAACATCTTGCACATTTATGGTATTTCTTTTTATTGAAAAAAAAAAAATTAATTTGAGACATCGACTTAAGCGAATAATGTTGGATAGAAAATCTAAAGAGTCTAAATTCAGGATATTCTTGGAAAATACGAGAAAATGCTTTATAGTTGCTACAGAAAAATCAATATAAAAAACATTTAAATAGCTCAACAATTGCTTTAGATGAAGTAAATGTATTACACATCCCAACTGGTTTCCTATGATTTATATTTAATATCTCAACCCATTAAGAATGATCTCACACTAAATGAACATTCTTACCCTATTTATCCTGTATGAATATTACTATTATTTTTTTTTTTAAACTAGTATCGTGAATAACCCCAGTAAGAGACTTACCTTATTCCGAGTTGCAAGTACATGTAGCAGCTTATAACACTCGCAGACCTGTTTTGACTTGAATGACCAAGAAGTAAGTGCTTTAGGAACAACCTGACTAATGGAAACATTTTATTGGATCTCATTTTTTCTATATCTCTAGTTGTTTATGATGTATTCTTTCTTACTATATCTTACTAATTTATCTATATCTCAATCTCTTCAGAGTGCTCACAAAAAAGTTAATATTATCACCCTATTATTGTGATATTTTTTGGATTAGGTGGGTATTGGGCAAAAACTTATTGTGGGAGCGCAGTTCATATTTACTCCGACGACTTTTTCGTTGTCTAAATTAATATATATATGTATGCAAAACTTCAAATTAATAAAAGAACAATAACATAAATAAACCTTATATCATTATAATTATTATCATTAAACGGCAGAAAGCACTGCAAAGTTATTAGTTCTTTTGTACATAACCTTGATCGTTAACCCTGTATATTGGATCAAGTTAAATGGGGTTTGTTGTCCATTTCATAAAAACTTCAGACATCTGTGTCATAGAGCCCAACTGGTTTCTGTGATGCAAAAGGTTGCAGTGACCAGTAAAATTATCAGATAAAGTCATCAAGTCTATTCGTGTTAGCGAAAGTATTTTACTTGGACGTTTACCTTGACGTTGGCCTACCCTATCAATTCGATGGTCTTTAAAATTTTTATCTCATCCCATTTTCTGTTGCGGTCTTTTAAGTAGCATTTTGTGAGTTCATTACCAATTGACTTGAAATCATAATGTCTTTCTGTGTGCCCTTTATTAAAATAAAATTGCTTTCTTATAGAAACTGTAATTTTTTCGATATGTTTCAGCAATGGACAATATATCTTTCCATTCACCTTTTGTATGTGTTTCGATATTATATCTAATAAACTGTATGACTCGTTTCGTGATGTCAGTTAATACAACATATTGGTATATGGACCAATATTTTTTGAGTCTTCGTGATTTTTCGTTATTGCAACTATAAGTCCTCTCTAAATTTATTTTTATTTTCAAATTTCTTATTAGTGTTATTAATTTTAAGGATTGCGTTACTATTCTAAAAAAAACATAATATTAAATGATTCTTCAAAGAAAAATTTATTATAAAATATATTTCCAAATATATAACTTATACGAGTATATTAAATATTATATTTTAAAATTCTCTTAAATATTACTTAACATTTTTTAACAGATTATTTTTTATGGAATTTCAGCATTTATGTGTCATCACAATACTTTTCTTGTATATCAATCCATGCGTGATGCAACTATGGAACGTTGGGAAAAGGTTACTCACGTTTCAATTGGTTTTGCATGGACAGTAGCAGCACTTTTTGGAATTGCAGGATATTCAACATTTCGTGCTCTATCTCAAGGTAAAAAAATATGGAAAGATTATTGTGTGGTTGCACATTGAGTATGCATGGAGGTAAAGCATTTGTAATGCTGTAAGACTCCGGCATTTAAAAAGGAGATTATTGATACCATACAGTATTTTGTTGAAAATGCAGTTATTTTAAGTTGTTGCAGCTGAAGTAATAAAAGTATTTATATTTCGTAAAAAAGCAGAAGGATTTCCTTCTCAAGATAAGTGAATAAAATTTGCAAATTATTCTCTGACTCGATATAAAAAATAAATGTGCATTGAAAGCAAAATCTCTGTTATGATGGATTGAAATGATACTATAAATTTTTAATAATATAGTCATATAATTTGAGAATATATTGTTTCTATTGGTTTATATTATTATAAATTATTGGTGATAATATTTATGTAATATTTTATTTAGCTATATGCGTTAGAGAGACTGCCATAGGTTTTGACTTACAGAAATCGCAGGCATCAATTAATGAACATTTGTGACTTGTCTAAAAACTAATAATGTTAATGAATAGTTTATAAAAACATACACTAATAAAAAAATTCGTCATTTATTTCTAAAATTATTATATTACAGAAATATTATTAAAATACTAAACAATATTAGATATTTATTTAGATAAAGTTATTGCATAGAAATATATATAAAGTTAGGTTAATAACATAACACTTTGTATTGAGAGTTGAGAACGTAACTGAATTGACTCTATTTATAATTAAAAAACTTCACTTATTTAATTATAATTAAAAAACTTTATATATTGACTCATTACAAAAGGTGATTTCTACAGTTAACAAAAGTAATATTAAAATGATTTATCACATTTGTTTACTTCTAACATAATATAACGTTTTGAGTGAATTGAACGAATATGGAACGAGTATTTTGGATAATCGACTGTAATATTCTTCAGGAATTTACGGTATTCTAAAACTATAAGTATTTTGACTTATGTTTGATGAAAACTATGTTTTGAGGTGGTCAAGGATTCGGTTGCACATACTAGTCATGGACGACACTACTAAATAAACAACCGTAAACTATTATTTAATTGACTGTTTGTTAGTCAATTAAAACCTTTCGGTAATCCTATTAACATAAAAAATCTTAATATTAATTCTTTGATTGGTATTGATTTCTACCTCCAAATTATAAGCAAATTTTGTTAAATTTCATGAACATAATCTATGTATTTTACCGATATTTTTAATAAGATAGCTTCAAGCAAAGCCATCTTCAACGTGTTTTTAAAAATTGCCATGAACTTTTGAAAGTACTATATATAAAATATATACTCGTATATAATATAAACAATATATTTATCTATATATATACAATGCTTCTATTTTACTCAGTTGTTCATTAAAAAATCATTATAGACTAAATATTAACTCATTAGTTCCGAGTTCGATTCCCGAGTCTCAAGAATAGTTATTTACGAATAATTAAAAATACAAGAATTATTTCCAAGACCACAGATGATGGGTATTTGGTAATACTCGAAACAGCTAAAAATTCAATTAATGAAAATAATATGACAAATAAAGTTTTTGTTGTTGTAGTTCACTACTGTTCGAAAAAACCTCTTTAACTCATTATAGAAATTATTTATTATTTGAAATGAGATATTGTTTTTAGAGTGCTTTTTTTATAAATTAATGTTATTAGAGTACTTTTTTATGTTATACTTGGAACTTATATGTTCGATAGACTATTTTATCTCTAAAATTTTTTAACTGTAAAATTTAAATCTGTTTATAAACTATTGTTTATAAAAACTTGAATAGTTTTTAGTGTTTGTTATTTGAACAATTTAGTGTTTTCTATTTAGTTTTAAATGGCAAATAAAAGTTGAATGTTAAATATCAAATAAAAATAATTGAGAATTGAAAAAACAACTAAAAACGTTTATCTTTGTCATTTAAAAGTTATTAAAGTTATGAAATCAGGAATGAAATAGTTTTAATGGAGCAGTTTGTAAATGCATAAATTAAATCGATTTTTATTATTGTTATATATATTTTCGTTATTAACAAAAGGAAATTTACTCGTAAAATTCATAGCAGCAAATTTTAAAACTTCTGAAATAATGCCATGATAAGAATAATGTTATTCTGTGGTACATCAAAAACTGAAATTTGCATAGAAACTAACATTTGTCACAACAAATAAAATTTATAAAAGTTAAAGCATTGAAATTCATTGAAAAAATAGATGCCCACCCCAGCAGAATGTCAGATTCCAAAAACGCATATTTTTATTTAACAACAATTATGACGTGGAATTTCAGACACTAAAAAAATATATTAGATATATAAGCTTCATAAACAAAAATCGCCTCATATCCTAACTAAACCTCCCACATTTTTACAAATAAAATTAAGTAGAGATATTTTTTGACAACAATCCAAGGAAAACATGCATAACTTAAAGCATTTTTCTAATATTGTCCTTCAGTTTTAAGATTTTGATATATGGAAAATGCATATATAATATGCATAATACTTTTAAGTGACATTTCGGTGATCCTGTTGAGCATCGATAATATTTTTTTTTTTTAAATCCACTTATTTTATTACAATCTGTGAGGTATGAATGACAATAATATAATATGAATGATACAATAATATATATTAACATGAATCGTAATAATAGTTGTTACGATCTAAAAAAGAAAGGCACTTATGGACTATGTCCAGTGACATATCCATATATAATAAAAATAGAAGTGTGTGACCTACATATACATATCTAAAATGTCTCTCGATGTTTTCCTTCTCAGCCTTGTAAAAGTGTTGGAAGGGAACATCAGGTGTGTAACCAGCGGGTTTGGGTGCATATATGTGATGGGCGTAATTCTTTAAAATACTAGCTATTTCTTCCTTGATTGTCCGAACATGTAATTGTTTATGCAGCTGTTCATCCGAAGTGCATTTGTGATCATAAGTAGTGTTTTAGATTGAAAACGCTGGATAATTGCCAGGTTTTAATCTGCTGCAGTACCCCATAATTGGGCCCATAACTCCATACAGGTTTAAGTACAGATTTGTATAAAAGCAGCATCGACAATATGAATCAATGTCCAATGAGCAAATATTTTATGTCTATTAATAAGAATACAAACTAGAGTCTTAACTTTAAACTAAATGAATAAAATTTTGAATATTTGGCAGAATGACCTAAGTCGTTTGATTTCAAGTATATAAATTAATAAATTGTAATTGATTCCTATTTGAAAACATTTGTAGTAATAGTGTGATTTGATCTAGATATCTGATTCGAATAAGTAATACTAGATATTTCTGTTAAATTTTATTTAAATTTTTTCATATTTGGATATAATTGCAATACAAATTAATGATTCATATATTATTTTTTGGCAATAGTTATATATAACACATATCACTTACTATACATTGCAGGGCTATTCAAAGCATGGCCCATAGGCCTCATACAGTCCGCAGCTAATATTTATGCGGCCCGTGACATGTTTCTCATCTACCACAATTAGGCATATTCTTCTTTGTTATATTTTAGTAACATCACATTATTTTGTTTTTATGATATCTCAAATTAATTAAAATGTTTTAAAAAATTAATTTACTTTACGTTAATTTACGTCAGGGCTGTCCAAAGCAGGAGCGCGGGCCGTATGTGGCCCGTGGTCGTGGCGTGGCATGTTTGTGCGGCCCGCGATATGTTTTCAATCTACTACAATTACGAAAATTTTCTTTTGGTGTACTGTTACTACATTATACTTTTTTATGGTATACCAAATAAATGAATTTAAATTGATTTATTAATAAAACTAAATTTAAATTATAACCGTATTTTTATTTTTATCGAAAACAACTATGAACGTATGTATTTGTTTCTGCGACTCTTCAATCTGTATAGTGATTTGTATTGGCCCGCGATCGCATCTGGTCTGGACAGCCCTGATATACTTAATTGACAAAAACTTTAGTATATATTTCTTTATACTGCTGGTTCAAGAAACTCGTATCCAGTGCCGTAAGTCATTACATTAAAAATTAAATATTTCTCGTATGACAATAACTAATATTGATAATGCTAATAGTGAAAGAATTGTAAAAGATAAATTAATAAAGAATTAATTAAACTAAATTTATCAGAAAAATGTATTTATTATTAGCTGCCGTCACATTACAAAAACACTCTTTTTGGTGCAATTTAAAGCCGTTTTCCATTGGTGAATCTGGGGTTACTTTTTTAATCGAAATTTATTTTTATTGCAATTTTTATTGTTGATAGGTAAATCTAGAGCGCAATGTAAACACTTGAGATTAATTTATAATACTCCAGAATAGCAAGATTACTCTGAAATTAACAACTGTTTTATATGATTTGACAAACAGTGATTTGATACATATATCTAATGTATTTCTAATGTATTGCAACTAAAGATCTGGTGATATTATTAAGTCACATTTCTTTAAAAATGAAGAAAATTTAAATATCATCGTCAATAGCATCCATAGTTTTTCCATATTTAAAAGTACATGAACATGTTCTGGGAGGCCTTTGCGGAGTGAATGCTAGTACTCCATACCAGAATTTTATGGTAATAACTGCTTAAATAAAAGTATATATAAAAGTGCACAGTGTTCAAATTTCAAAAAACTTTAATTTGAGACCTGTTCGTTCTTTTTTGAACCATATTTTTTTTTATATATTGTAATTATCTTTCAACCAATTTTTATATCTTAAAAAAAATGCGTTCTGATTAGACCATTTTTGTAAAGCCTTTGATATATAGGTATATAATTACCTTAAACAAAAATCATATTCTATAGCATTTTAATGTATTTGACATACTGGTTACAGAGTCAAGACACCACAAATAATTCTGATTTCATACTATAAAGATTAAAATGAGCTATAGCAGCTGTATTTATGCTGTATATATATACACTAGTTAAAGTATTCCAAAAAGTATTTTGTAAGTAATTGTAAAAAAAGTGTGAATAAAAATAAATTGGAATTATATTTCTTATAAGAATTTGATGTATGAAAATACTAATTAAAAGTAGAGAAATATAGTTGAAGTAATCTTTTTTATCTAAGAATTTGAATATTTTGCGGTTCATTTAATGAAGCAGTAAAATCTGGTTACTGTTTATATATTTGTTTTGGTTACTTTCAATTTTTAGATTTCAATATACAGTGGCTCACAGCTTATTTCGTGCAAGCAATATTTTTGTAGATTTAGTCGTGAAAATCCAAAATTTTGTTCAAAATAAAAAATTTTAAATATGCAACTTTAAAGAATGTTTAGTTCTTATTATAAAACAAAAAAAAAATTTAGCAAAAATATCAATATTCAAGAAGTTAAGTGAACAAAAACAAACATACACCAAATTCTGACCTCACAGCTTATTTCGTGCAATACATTTTTTTTTAGAAAATTAATCATTTTTGGCATAAAAAAGTGAATTTTAGTATTTAGTGGAATAGTCCTTTTGTTTAATTACTGCCTCCAACCCTGAACGCATTGAAATAACTAATTTTTGAGTATATTCCACTGATATTTTTTGACATTCCAATTTTAAAGCAGCTTTCATACTTTCCTTGCTATAAATGTTATGTTTTCTTATGTTAGGTTCCAGAATATGCCATAAATTTGCTATGACACTAAAGTCAGGTGATTGGGGAGGTGTTTGGATGATGTGTGACCAATTCCCAACAAGCCAAGTCTGCACAAGACCCGACTTGTGCTTCAGATCGTTATCCTGGTAAAAACAGAAATTGTTAATTATGCCTAAATATTTGGCATTTTTATGCAAATTTTGCTTTAATATATTAAGATACACTTCCTTATCCATTGTTGATTCTATAAATTGTAGATTACCTACTCCTGCCGCTGATTTACACCCCAATACTATCACATGCTTGCCACCGTGTTTAACTGTGCCATATAAATTTTCTTTTTGGAGCTTAGTATGTGATATATTTGGCGTATTTTTAATAGTATTTCACATATGATATACCATCTGAAGCGTAGAGATCAAATTTACTCTAATTGACAAAAAATACTGCGTTTCAGAAAGAACTATTCTTGTACAGGTGGTGTTTGGTAAACTGCATGCGAAACCGTCGGCAGGCATATGATAGTATTGGGGTGTAAATCAGCGGCAGGAGTAGGTAATCTACAATTTATAGAATCAACAATGGATAAGGAAGTGTATCTTAATATATTAAAGCAAAATTTGCATAAAAGTGCCGAATATTTAGGCATAATTAACAATTTCTGTTTTTACCAGGATAACGATCTGAAGCACAAGTCGGGTCTTGTGCAGACTTGGCTTGTTGGGAATTGGTCACACATCATCCAAACACCTCCCCAATCACCTGACTTTAGTGTCATAGCAAATTTATGGCATATTCTGGAACCTAACATAAGAAAACATAACATTTATAGCAAGGAAAGTATGAAAGCTGCTTTAAAATTGGAATGTCAAAAAATATCAGTGGAATATACTCAAAAATTAGTTATTTCAATGCGTTCAGGGTTGGAGGCAGTAATTAAACAAAAGGACTATTCCACTAAATACTAAAATTCACTTTTTTATGCCAAAAATGATTAATTTTCTAAAAAAAAATGTATTGCACGAAATAAGCTGTGAGGTCAGAATTTGGTGTATGTTTGTTTTTGTTCACTTAACTTCTTGAATATTGATATTTTTGCTAAATTTTTTTTTTGTTTTATAATAAGAACTAAACATTCTTTAAAGTTGCATATTTAAAATTTTTTATTTTGAACAAAATTTTGGATTTTCACGACTAAATCTACAAAAATATTGCTTGCACGAAATAAGCTGTGAGCCACTGTATGTAAAGACATATTTCTTATCGCTTTGGGCTCAGAACCAGCAAAAACTTTAAAATGCAAAAAATGTTTATTTGTATATCACAAAAATACTGATAATAAATTCTTTAAATATAATTAATGTCAATTGCATTCACATTATATATAGTTTTATTATATATATTATGTGTGCTAATATAATTAAATATTGTTATTAAACTATTAGTGATAATAGCCTTAATTAATTTTATATTTTTTTATTATTAGAAATTTGTGTTTTATTAAGCAGAGGCAATACGCTAAGGGGTACAGGAGCACAATGAACTCCAAAAAAACATAGAAGTGATTTAGATAATTAGTATTCAAATATGAATTACAACATCAATTACAAATTATTAATCAACATAAATAAAATTTTGTCACTAAAGTTATTCTTATTATTCAAATATTTTAATAGTGTTGTCTACATTAATTACTATAGTTGCTATAATTACTGTAATAATCGCATTACCCGTACTCTGTTATGATAATATAGTATATATATATATATATATATATATATATATACATATATTATATTAACATAACTATTCGCGTGAAATTCTTCTATATAGAATTATATAGAAGTCATATATTGTGATTATTTACAATAGTCAATTCCACGGCATTAACTCTTCAAGGGTTTAAGAAAATTTGCCATTACTTCAAGAAAATCTTGCAATTCATTCTATTGAATTAAAATTTGTCGTTTCTTTATTTATAAACCATGAATTATCTATATAGTCTATTAATATTTTTGTTATGTTTAAAATAACAGGATACCGATATACCTATTTTATTTTTTAAAAAATAAATTGCGTGACAGGAAGTGGTGGTTGGCCATCACATAACTTTCCATGTATCACAATTAGTGATTTTTCGCCGTTTTGCCACCACATTCCTTGCAAGAACCCTTAAGATAGAAGAATATAAACTAAATTCATTACGTGGAAATTAGATAATTATATAGGTCTTTCGTTTTTATCAATGTTGAACAGTTGTCAGCTTATTAGCTGTCCAAGAAATATATTTCTAAAAACATATTTCTTCTGGACGCCAAAGCTGGATATTCATAGAGAAAATGTTATATGGTTTCTTTTTTTGCTGGTTTCCTCAAATTCTGCAGGGAGGATTATGAGGAATTTGCAATTTCTCCTCGTGGGTTCCTATACACCAATGACCAGAAAGTACTGCAGTAAGACTTGCAGTATTCTCGCGGTATTTTTTTATGAGTTCTCAAGATTTTAAATGACGTGTTAAAATCTTTTTAATAAATATAATATAATTGAATACTTTTTCAAATATAGTAACATTACAGTTCAAAAAAATTTTTGGTTTTAAAACCTAGTCCATATTAATATGCACCGCCACTGACAGTTCAAGTGTTTCGATAGTTAGGTCAAGTTGAACATAGTCATAGGTATATAATTCTGCCATATGTATGTTTCAAGGAAAAAATTGAACTAAATTACGTTAATTATTCTTTAAATGAAATGATTTTAATCTTTTGAACCGCTTAATCATTGTTTTCGTTATATGTTACGCTAAAATATGATTAAAAATTAACGAACGTTTTTAGAATAGTTTGACTTCTGTTTCTTGTAAATTTTAGGTACGTAATAAATTTAAGTTTTGTAAAGTGATTTAAATAAACTTGACTCATATAAATCCTAATTATTAGGATTGGAGAAACTATATTTATATATTTTGTGTATTACAAAGAACTAGTATTAATTAGGAGTCAATTTAATAAAAACGACAACTTCACACCAAACAAATTGCAACACTAACTTTTTATAAAAATATCAATTGACGTAATGTTTAAATAATATTTAAACATTTCATTGCTACTCTGATGAAATTCGTAACAATATATTAAAATTTATTTAAGTTATGCAGTTCTTCCTTTTGCCAACATAGTACCCACAGTAAATATACTTATAACTCAAGTTCTTAAACGAAATATATAACATAAATGCTTTCGTACATTTGAGAAAAAGATATAGGTATTAAGTATCTCCAATAATTAGGAAGTTGACGCACAGTTGCATGAAAACCAATTTCGCTGTTATGATTAAAATAACTAAGGTGAAGACCAGAGCACTATACATTGGGCATGTGTTGTTAATAATACATCTAAGTGATATATATGGATACTATTAAAAATAATGGAACAATTGAAGACTGTTTGGAGGCAATGAACAAGGAAAGCTTCTCCGAGATAGGTTAAAAGGAAAGAGAATTAAAATACTGTCAGGTACTAATCTGAAGCATTTGGAAAAATTATCAAAACTTAGTGGATCTTATTTAATTTATCAGCAAAATTTGCATAGAAAGGTTCAATAAGCACTTCCACAAACTTTTGTAAATCTTCTCGATAGTAATTATCGATCAATTGTAGATGTTATAGGTTTTAAAGTAATAAAGTAGAAGTTGAATTATTGAAATAAAAGGTTTGTAGTAGTTGAAAGAGGTGACTACTTCAATGCCTGTGTGTCTACGGTCAGAACATTGATTTATTATTATGCCATAATATAAAAATATGTTTGTTTTCATATTCTAATGGCAGATTTGCCTGTCACTCCGTAATTTATATATTTTATTTTCTTCTATATATAAAATATTTTCTTCTGCTTCTACTATAAAAAGTATTTTGTACTGAAGAGTACAAGTAACCCAGAAATAGGAATGTTAATTTTCTTACATTTTAATCAGTTTAACACTGACTTGGTCAGATTTTGTGGAATACTTATGTTCTGAGATAATAGATATATTGAAAGCATTTGTTTATAACTTTTAGAAAACTGTAATTATTTATTCTTAATTTGCATATATGTAAACCCATATATTGTTTAAAATATATAAACAAACACTTTAGATGTTTTCTTTTATTGAGCGTGATTGATTAGTAATTCGTAAATCTGCGACTTTTTGTATTGTACCCTTATTGTTATCATTCTCTTTGTGTATATTTGTATCTTTACGACACTGAGTTTAGAAATGGACGTGCCTCTAGTAATTCTTTGCAGCACTGTTTCTTTTAGATGAGTTTCACCGTATATTACTTATGAGTTATTACTTACGATATCACTCATGAGTTGAGTTTTTTTCTTTCCACATTATTTATCATATACCATAGTTTGTTATTTTTGCTTATTAATTATTAAAAACAAATTAAAATTTTTATTCTTAACAGGTGACTTACTAGAGAACTATTGCTGGAATGACGACCTGATGAACTTTTCGCGTGTGCTTTTTTCCATCTCAATATTATTAACATTTCCCATAGAGTGTTTTGTATCTCGAGAGGTAATATATAACTTAATTTATTTATAATATAATACTTGTATTATATATAATAGTAATCAAAGTTTTAAAGATGTAATGTACTAAAATATATATTACATATATTTTTTAATAGATTGTTAGAGCATTAGTACATCGTTTTGTTCTAAAGGAGCCAATAAGTGAGTTTACTCAAGATAAAGATCCAAATTTAGAGAAAGGTGCTGAAATTGACGAATACTCCAAAATTATAACACTTGCAATTGTATTTAGTGCATTTGTTATATCACCGCTCACAGATTGCTTGGGATCCGTACTAGAATTAAACGTAAGCTACAAATTTCTATTTAAAATTTCTTGTAATTATATCCTAAAACATAATTGCTTATATAATTTCATGGTATTATGTAGGGTCTATTGGCTGCCATACCATTGGCATATATTTTACCTGGTTTAGCTTACATACAAATGGAACCGCATTCATTGTTTAGTCGAGAGAAACTACCAGCCTTAGGACTGGTAGTGTTTGGTGCTATTGTAACTGTTTTGGGTGCTGCAGTGCTTTTGCCAAATCTGATGGGTGATTGTAGGGCTGATATAGTAATGGGCTATTGTAAGCATGATATCGACTTTGGACGTGAAAATATAACTGATATTTCAGCAAGTAAACGCGGAAATTAAGATATTTTTTGACTAGTCCATTTTTGAGCAATATTATTAAAATCAGAAAAATACATATTTTATTATATATGTGAAACCTTACTCAACTCAATGTTATATATAATATTAAAATATTTAATAAGAAAATATATGTACGCCAATGTTATCTACTAAAACCCAACCACATTTGCTGAAATATTTTTTTCGAAATATTTTGTGTAAAGTGAGAGAATATTTAATGGATTTGAAATGAATAAAATATGAAAAAGAAAACTTTATGTGAAGTGGTTTTGGGATTTGTAAAAATTCAAACCATATAAAATAACGATAACAAACATTTTTAAAAATCATACCAAACATAACACGTAAAAGAAATATTTTTATAGGATCGTTAAATGACACAAATAAAAAGTATAGATTTGAAAGCAATGGTTAAAATACAGTATTATTATTGGAATAAGAAAAGGAGTATATATCTACCTATATGTTGAAAACATGAGATTAACTGAAAATTCGATTAGTATCTTTAAGTTTTTTCATAAACTGTTAAGTTATATATATTATTATATATTATTCTTATACATAAGTTAGTTTTCATTTGATAAAATTTCACTCATTTATATGATTTGAAATATTTTTTCTTTTCTGATGCTCTTCTTGCAATTTACATATCATGTATGCTTTTATGCTTTTAGTGATAGATTTATATTTTTTATTATTTTCCTCACAAAATAGAGTTTTCGGTTAATTTCCAACAATTTACTCCGGTCTTCAGGTACTAAAATATCGAAATCAAAACTTTGAAATCAAAATTTGTGAATGGTAGATAAAATCTTGTAAAGCAAAAGATATGATATATAAAACGCAATACTGTTTTTAAAGCATAAATAAAATAGTTTACTTTAAACATGAGACAAATTCATAAATGTAGTTAAAGTTCCTAGTTGTAAGTAGTGAAAATTAAAGATTAAATATATATTAAATGAAAAAAATTCAACGAGTAATAAGCATAAAACATTGAAACTATTAAAAAATAACGAAAATGATTTGGGCACCAAACAAATATTTCAAATTTATAATATCTGAGAAGATATAAAAAAAATTACACTAAAATCTCATAGATATATTTTTTAAATACTCTTTGTTTCAGTTTTTAGTAATTATATTCGTAATAATTTTTAAATTACATTTTTTAGTTAATTAAAATTTTAAAATAAACTAATTTAAAATAACCTATTTTATGTATAATATGTTATATTAAAACTACAATCAAAATTATTTATATAATATTAAAAAAAGGGAAAATGAAACATATATTTCTATAGATATTTTCTAGTCAAAAGTATCTGTGGCACTGCATTTATAAAAATTTATGAGCTAAGATTTTATGGGTAGATATTTTTTTTTGAAAAATTTGCTGCAAATATATAGCTTTTTATACTGCACTTTATCTTTATATTTAAATGTATTTTTAACGATTTAAATATATGTAGTTTGCACACTCTATAAGACTACTAAAATTGTATTTACATTTATGGAATTAACTAACGAAATTTTTAGTTTCTTAAAACTATAAGTCACTTGATAAAGAAAGGCCAATACATACTTATGAAAATATTTACAATATTATATTTCATATATATTGCATATTATTAATTCAAAGAAATGTTTGCATGTGTAAAATTTAAAGATACATTCTTCAAAAAAAAAAATACATTAACTCCAAGAGCTTACAAGCACATATCAATACTAAACAAAATGTATTTCAGTTCAAAATTAAGTAAATATTTTTATTTTTATACACGCGTATATAGGCATATGCATATATATATATATATACAGAATATTAGTTTAGAGTTATTTGAAATTTCTTTTTTTAATATTTTTAATAAAAAATTTAATTAAATTCCTTAAGTATTAATTTTTCGCCATCAGCAAATAATTTATATTTATTTTATTTGAATCTGAATAAGAATTCTCTTCATTAGCGATGATATTTTATATACAATACTCAGACATATTAAAATAAGTTACTTATACTGCATTTTTTCCAACTTATAAAATATCTTTTTCCAAAAGTAACTATACATGTACTGATCATAAAGGTCCCTTTTTAAATGTTTTCGATTATTTCATAGCAATTTTTCAGAAACTATTTAACTGCCTTGGTATTATTTGTTTTTCCTTAATTAGTGCTTTTATGTAATTTACTAGTTATTTGTTGTGGAATATAGGAGTGGTATTTACGATCCCTAATAATGAACTCTGCAAAATCATAAAGAATATCTCACATATGCAGATTCTCCAAATTCTGAATAAAAACTAATTGAATATATTACAGTAGATTTCATGAAATTATTTATTCGATTACCAAGTATTTCTTCTTACTTAATTAGTGCTTGAGTGTTTGCTTATTATTATATTATTTATTGTAGAAGTGTTATGGATAGTTGTTGTTTTAACAATCAAGTGTAGAGTGCACGGTATCCGAGTAACACTTTTATTAACCAAACTCTCGAAAAACTACTGAAATCTATAGAACTAGAACGAGAAGGCGATAGTTTCTAAATTTCGTTTTATAGCTACAATAAAATGTTCGAAAACCATCACAGATTCAATGTAAGTGGAACGAAGATGACATTATAATACTTTCATGTTATTTTTATAATATTGTACTTTCATGTGAAATCAAAATATATTTATCCGATGTTTTAGGTCGTTACTATTAGTTATGTTTGCAAAAAAACATATCATCTTTCTAAATTTAATTGCATTTTATTGTAAAAAGTGGAACACTCATAAGAACGGGGTTAGAATAGTCCTGTGGTAAGGCATGCCTGTCGTAAAAGGGTTCTAAAATTAAGTACACAACACATCACATACACATTCGATATTATTTGGAGTGTATGGTAAAAGGGGGTAGGGGTCATATCATCGGCTGTTGGCTGACAATTAAAGTTAGCTCCTTTGATGAGACTATTGTGATGCGGCTAGAATATTCCTATCATTCGATGTGGAATTGAATTTTCTAAAAGGACTGAGCCTCAAAGAATAACAGAGGTGTTATATGAGCCTCGCTTGTAATTCCGATGGGGACATTTATTTTTGGTTTATACTGATTCATATGTTAAGAGCACTTTGGTGCTATACACGTGGTAGGTATTCATATTAAAATACTATGGGCTCTGTATATAATGGAATATAATTATATCCTGAATTTCTTAAATAGCATATTCAAAAAATTTTTAATTGCAAATATTCCTAAAATTTGCACATATGACATTAGAATGCGTACAAACATTTTTCTTACAATATTATGAATTTATTTTCAAATAAAAATATAAGTATTCAAAAGCAATATTTTTCCTTTAAAACATAGAATTTTGTTTTTCCTAAATATTTCTCTAGCGCTTTACACAAACTGTTATAATATTTAGAGATTCCAAAAATTTACTCTATGAGCTCATATAAACTATTACTTCAATGTTCGGCACTTTATGTTGTAGTCTCTTCACTACTAGAAACAAAATCAGGTATAAATACCTTTAAAGAGATTGTCATTAAAGTAATTTATTTTAGTTGAAATTATAAAATTCATCTTATTTATGATTTAGTACAGCACTAAAAAGTTCTTAATAGTTACGATATATTATTGAACGATATATTATTATTCAGAGCAACAAATTAAGTACTTTAGAATTTTCTTTAGTGTGATGATTGCTAGATATTTCCAAAATATTGTTCATTTCTGTATTTGATTCAAGAGAGAGAGTTCTTAAAGAATATTAACTTAGAGAAATTAAGAATATCAACTTTACTTTATAAACACATACCTGAATTTATATTTTGTGATACTATCATAAGTTAAAGAGTTAGAAATAAATATATAATATATATTAAAATAAATTTCTTTTTAATTAATTTATGTTTTTACATTCTCAATTTATAAGTTTAAAGCAGTATGCTTATATATATTTACTATATTTATCAATAACTAATTCATTTTTTTTAAGTATATTTTTATAATATTGCTAAATATTTACCTATTTGTTATATTACATATTTAATATTTTTTATTCAAATTTCTTTAAAATTAATTAATTTATGAATTGATCATTAAATTAATATTAACAAAAGTGATGAAAAACTAGAAACGAAGTTTCACAGGATCGAATTGTTGCCTAAGATTCTTAACAGTAATATATAAAAAATTTTAGGGAAAATATATGTAAAATCAAATATAAATATATATCATTTTATTTATTTGTTGAATATATAAGAATATATAATAATTGTTAAAGTTTAAGAAATAAATTTATTTTAAAGAAGTACAATAGTAACAAAATATAAAATCAACAAGGATCAAACTAAATGCAAATATTTACCAAACTAAAATATTACATATAAAGATATATATATATTTACTTCATATTTATGTATGTTGTATATGTAAGTAGCGAATATTCAAAATATAAATAAATATATTAATATATATACATAAATCTGTTTATTAAAATTTACTTAGGGAAAATTTGTATTATATACTAAGTTTTCATTTAATGAAAAACTGATGTCAGAAGGATATAATCACGGATCTTCATCTAGATAGATATTATTATTAAAATGCAGATGGGTTTAAAAACAAAAACTTTTCGATATAATTTCAAATGATTGTGGTGGAAAAATTATGTTCTCCAAGTATGAGTTTGTATGAGACAAATTATCTAATTCTGGGTATAGGTATATGAGTTTATCAGTATATATAAAAGACTGAAAATATTTATACTAATTTAGTTTTAATTAAAAAATTAAAAATAGATATGTATTTATGGAATACATATCCGAAGGTTTCTATCTGTAATAATACCATGATAAAAAAATGTAATATGTTATAATTTGGAAACATACATTTCATATAAATTTCTACTTAAAAATACAATATAGTTCAGTTTTCTTTCTCATAATACACCAGCAACCCATTTATATGGAAACCACAAACGGTTCCTATCCAGAAATTGTGATTGGCATTTTGTAAAAATTTCGTGTGCAGTGAGAAAAAAAATGTCGTGTGCAGTGAGAAAAAAAATGTCGTGTGCAACAGATAAGCCTATATTTATTTTAATGCATAATTGAATTTACTTATATTTACTTAAATGTAAAAACCACAAATTAAAGAATTTGAAATTTTCTATTCATTACATATTTCTAAAATATCGCAAAAATTACATATAAAAGCACCCTTGCAACAATTGTTCAAACAGTAGTTTCATTCTGGAACTTCTTTAGCAAAGTTAAATTTTTCTTAAACTCAACCTTTCAATCTTGTGAATATTTTAAAACAATGGCTGACAAGAACAATCTATTGTTGCTCTTCGATCGTCCCAATGAACCAGTGTTCATGAACAAGGGAAAAACGGCCGCGCAATTTGATTTGCCTGACAAGTTTTTAACTGATCGTTATCGCCCAATTGGAAATGAGGTGCAAAGTCGTTTTGGTGAGCAAGCACAGAAACGTATTCCAGTACGTGAAATTGCAATTCCTGATTTGCGTATACCTATGTCGTTGGGTCGTAATGAGCAATTTTCGCTCTTTATTCCAAGACATCGTCGTATTGCTTCACGTTTGATCAATATTTTTGTTGGTATGCGCTCCATAGATGACTTGCAAAGTGTTGCCGTTTATGCTCGTGATCGCGTTAATCCGTATTTGTTCAATTATGCATTATCGGTTGCATTGCTCCATCGTCCTGATACAAAGGATCTTGATTTGCCTTCATTTGCACAGAACTTCCCTGAAAAGTTTGTGGACTCGCAAGTTTTCCGACAAGCTAGAGAAGAAGCTGTGGTTGTTCCTGAAGGTTCACGTATGCCAATTATTATTCCTCGCGATTACACCGCCTCCGATCTGGAACCAGAACATCGTCTTTGGTACTTCCGTGAGGATATGGGTATAAATCTTCATCACTGGCATTGGCATTTAGTTTATCCTTTTGAAGCCGATGATCGCGCAATTGTGGATAAGGATCGTCGTGGAGAACTTTTCTATTATATGCATGAACAAATAATGGCACGTTATAATATGGAACGTTTCAGTAACAATTTGGCACGTGTAGTACGTTTCAATAATTTGAGGGAACCAATTGCTGAAGGATATTTCCCTAAAATGGACTCGTTAGTGTCAAGTCGAGCATATCCTCCACGCTTTGAAAGAACACAATTAAAGGATTTAAATCGCGAACTAGATCAAATAAATGTAGATGTTTCCGATATGGAGCGTTGGCGGGATCGGATATTTGAAGCTATTCACCAAGGCTTTGTTGTAGATGTAAGTAACATTTGAGTTATATACGTAAATACCCGTGCTATATAATGTGGAATGATAATTTTTCCCTATTTTCAGGCAAGTGGCAATCGTACGGAACTTAGTGAAGCTAGGGGCATTGATATACTTGGAAATCTGGTTGAATCTTCAACTATTTCTCTAAATCGTGATCTGTATGGTGATTTACACAATTTGGGCCACGTTTTCATATCATATGCTCATGACCCTGATCATCGCCATTTGGAATCTTTCGGCGTAATTGGCGATTCTGCTACTGCAATGCGTGATCCAGCTTTCTATAGATGGCATGCATATATTGATGATATTTTCCAAGAACATAAAACTCGTCTTAATGGCTATACAGTGCCACAGCTCAGCTACGATGGTATTAGTGTAACTGGAGTACAAGTCAGTAGTGATGGTGGACGACCAAATGTATTGTCCACATTCTGGCAGCAATCGGATGTTGACTTTTCACGTGGTATGGACTTTTTGCCACGTGGAAACGTGTTTGCTCGCATAACGCATTTGCAACATACACCATTCAGTTATACCATTAATGTAAACAACGCTAGTGGCGCTCAACGCTTTGGCACTGTACGCATATTTTTGGGACCCAAAGTAGATGAACGTGGTCAGCCAATGTTGTTCAGAGATCAACGACTCTTAATGGTTGAATTAGATAAATTCATTGTATCGTGTAAGTTTAAATATTTTATTTTTATTTTTTAAAACATTCCATAATTGGCTAATAATAATATTATTTATTGATAATATTTTATTTTCTATATACTCACTATTTAGTGAATCCGGGTCAAAACACTGTTCGCCGTCGTTCAACAGAATCTAGTGTAACTATACCATTTGAACGTACTTTCCGTAATTTGGATGCAGCTCGTCCAGCCGCTGGTTCACCTGAAGAACTTGAATTCAATTTCTGTGGTTGTGGTTGGCCACAACATATGTTAATTCCTAAAGGTCTTCCGGAGGGCTTGCGTTGCGAACTATTTGTTATGGTTTCAAATTATGAAGATGATAGGGTCAGATATTACGTCTTATAGTTTGTGAAATATTTTATTAAGTTTTATTTGTATTCGTTTATAGATTGATCAGCAATTAGTTGGTCGTTGTAATGATGCTGCCTCCTACTGCGGTGTTCGTGATCGTCTCTATCCCGACCGTCGCCCGATGGGTTATCCATTTGACCGCCTACCTCGTACTGGTGCTGACCGTTTACTTAATTTCCTAACTCCCAATATGAGCATTGTCGATGTCTCTATACGTCATGAAAATAGAACTGTTTTACGCCCAACTGCTTAAGGATATGCTACACGAGATATTACAATACAAAACACTGAACCGTTAATTGGATTTGCTCTTTTAATCAGAACACGAAATTATGAAATATAATTAAAAAATTTATAAATAAAAATAATTAGCAATATAATTTAAAAATGATATTATTTGCTTCTTTTGATTTCGAACAATTTTTATGATTGAATTTAAATAGGATCTGTTCATATTTTATTATTTAAATGAGAACAATTAGGTGTATTAGGTAATGTAGAAAAAAGTCCGAGGCTCATGAGTCTGGTTAGAGCCATAAGCATTTTCATACATTTGTACCTAAATATTAGATACCTACTTTAATGAGTTAATGCATTAATATACGATGTTAATATAAGAGACACCAGCATTTAACTAATTTTTATATCACTCTGTGCTATCTTTACCATAAAAATCACCTTCAGTACTTTGTTGTTCTATTTCAGGTGCTTCCTTATTGTCGTCTTCACTGTTGACTATTACATTTGGCTTATTTTTATCATCATTAGGAAATAGATCGATATTTTAATCTTATTTGATAGCTTCAACCAATTCTATAACATTGGCTAAAGCCACTGCTAGATGACCACAAAATATGGTGTCTAAATTGCCCTCCACTCTATCGCTTTGATTATCTCTTCTAGTGTGAAAGGGTCAGGACTTACGCTACGGTTCGGAGTGCGTCTTCTATTATTTCGTTCAGGAAGCTAATCTACATCTGCATTATTAGTGTTGGGTTCGCAATTTTTTCAGCGATATAGTTGTTTCTCGACAGTTGATACTAATCTCCCTTGTTCTCTGATATGCGTGTACTTAACGCAAAAAAGCATGAATTTGACAATTATTTGGATACATTAATTTTTGTAATTATCGATTGATTTTCATGAAGTTTTTTTGTCTATTGTTATTAATAAACAATCTAACCCTTTCGATAGTCTGAAATGGCAGTTTTAGCAATAAAATATCAACAAAAAGTGAGAAATGATGAAAAAATGATATCATTTTTCATAGAAATTGTATGTGGGTCTGGACAGAGTCAGGAGTCCGTATATGATGTGTACACCAAACAATTTTTATAATTATCCTTCTATAGGCTCCATCGCCACGATTTTGTACATTTCGTAGATCTATAGTTAATAATATTATAAGAGGGTGTCTGCAATTTCAAATCGCTAGCTAAATTAGAAATGTATATAAATTGCGTTTGGAATCAAAAAAGGTCTGGCCAGACCTATGTGCCTAACGGAGGGTTAAATGCTTTTTAATATGGGTTTAGATAAAGTATTTGTTGAAGTATTATCAGTTTCAATCATACAAAAACAAACTCACAATATTTATTACATATCTGCAAGAAAACTTTTACTATAAGAGAAGCAAGTAAGAACCTTGAGGTTTCCTATTCGAATCAATCTTATATAAAATAAGAATTATTCATATATTTTTGGCTGCCGAAATCAAAAAGGAGCGTATGGATTAATTTAAAAATTTTAATCTTTTCATTTTCATTTAAGTTTTATTTATACCTAGGATTGTGTTTAAACTTTGTATTTTAAAGTTCTAATGGGAATGAATTTTTCATGCGACTTGATAATTACTATATTATTTTGATAGATTCTCTCAATATTTTTATTTATATTAAAACATCTTCTTAATAAATGCTGAGGTTGTTTAAATAAACATCGGTGCGGAAGAAGGGTACCCCTACGATTACTTGATTGATGAATGTGCGATAATATTCTGACATTGACATTGACTTTAAGTTCTAGCGCCTTAAGTGCTAATATTATTCTGAATATGAAACTAATAAGTAATTACGAAATGCTTTTATATATAAGAGCTGGGAAAGAAATAAAGGCTTGGCGATTTGCGGTGTGCTTATACAAAATATACCTAGCCTATATCAACTTATTGCTTAATTGCAAATTTTTTCATTTTATTGTGTTTTGTTTTTTATATTATAAATATATCCCATTATCAATAATAATAATAATAATAATATAAATAAAAATTAAAAATTTTTTTGTTTAATCAAATTCAGCAAAAAATATTTTTCTATAAATATCTATTAATAAACTGTTTTAGATTTGATTGGGCGAAAGGAGGGCCGCGTGCCCCTTGGCGCGAGTACACAAAGCAACATGTCTGATGGCATTTAATATGTAAAATGCTAGCACAATCCTTGTTGTCTTCAATCCAAGTCGTAGCACAGTTTCCATGTGGTACCCCTAGATAGTTACCTGGTACTCGCTGTGTAATGAACTAATAGTGCGTACAGCGAGTCCCATCGCCAGGACTTTAAACTTGGGTTGTGAACAGGGTTCGGCACCCTTCACGTAAAATCAGTCAGCAGTGAATGACGTAAGGATGTCTCGGAACTGGAACTCGAAGTAAGTAAGTAAAATAAATAATATTTAAAACTTTTCATATGTAAAAAATAATAAAACCAATTGAAACTTTATTTTACAAAAATATATCATAAAAATAAAAATTTTTAATTTATATTAATAAAATATAAAGTTCTGTCATCGAATTCAAGGATTAATAAGTTTATATAGATGACAGTGTGGGCTACTTCTATATATTGTGAAGATCGTGACAGTCATGAACAATCCTACCTATAAAAAAGGAGTTGCTAAAAAAATTAAGTAATTGAGTAGGGGCGTGGTTTTAATATAAAAATTGAATAAAATTAAAATATAAATCACAATAATTCAATTTAGTACTCTGAATGAATGCTAACACAAATTTCGGAGGAAGTACTCGTAATAATTGAGTTAATAAAATATAAGTATCAATATGTGAAAATAAAATAATTTTTCCTAGATTTCTTAATGTGTTTTTTTTAAAATAATATATTTGTACTTGACTCGAATTTAATTGCAATTCAATTTATTATTTTAATTTTATTTTAACTATTAAATGTATAAACTTATATCACATATTTCAAAATTTGTTTATAACAAGCGATTTCTTTAGCAATGAAATAATTTTTTTAAGCTTTAAAATTCTGTGAAAAATAATTCTAATTACATGCTATTGTAGTAAAATATTTCATTGAAGCAATTATGAATTTTTGGGTACGTAAGAAATAAAAAGCCGTGTGCAACATTTTTTTAAAACTTAAGTGAAAACCGCAAAATTTTTGACTGGGTTCCCTAAAAAAACGCACTTAACCGCAAAATAGTTGCACACGCATTTTCTACTGTTGAAGTTATCTATTTCTCGATAGTTTTATGTACATTACCCTCTATGGTTTACATTTGTATAAATAACCCAAGGGTCTCCTTTCAATCTATCAGTTTCAACTTCTTACTCAGTGAGTTAGTATTGAAGTATTGTCACAGTGTGAAGGAAAATTAATAAGCAATTCCTCTAAAAATGGCAGATAAAAATAATCTATTGTTGCTCTTCGATCGTCCCAATGAACCAGTGTTTATGAACAAGGGAAAAACTGCAACGCAGTTCGATTTGCCTGATAAGTTTCTAACTGATCGTTATCGTCCAATTGGAAGTGTAGTGCAAAGTCGTTTTGGAGAGACAGCAGAGCAACGTATTCCTGTGCGTGAAATTTCAATTCCTGATTTGCGTATCCCAATGTCGTTGGGTCGTAATGAGCAATTTTCACTTTTTGTTCCTGGACATCGTCGTATTGCGGCACGTTTGATTGACATATTTGTTGGTATGCGTTCCATAGATGACTTGCAAAGTGTTGCCGTTTATGCTCGTGATCGTATTAATCCTTTTCTGTTCAATTATGCACTGTCAGTGGCATTGTTACATCGCCCCGATACCAAGGGTCTTGACTTGCCTTCATTTGCACAGAACTTTCCTGAAAAATTTGTAGATTCACAAATTTTTAGGCAAGCACGTGAAGAAGCTGTGGTAGTTCCTGAGGGTTCACGTATGCCAATTATTATTCCTCGTGATTACACTGCCTCCGATCTGGAACCAGAACATCGTCTTTGGTACTTCCGTGAGGATATGGGTATAAATCTCCATCATTGGCATTGGCATTTAGTTTATCCTTTCGAGGCTGGTGATCGCGCAATTGTGGATAAGGATCGTCGTGGGGAACTTTTCTATTATATGCATCAACAAGTCGTTGCACGTTACAATTTAGAGCGATTTAGTAACAATTTGGCACGTGTAGTACGTTTTAATAATTTGAGGGAACCAATTGCTGAAGGATATTTCCCCAAAATGGACTCACTTGTATCAAGTCGCGCTTGGCCACCACGTTTCAATAATACTTCATTATCTGACTTAAATCGTGAGTTAGACCAAATTAATGTAGATGTGTCTGATTTAGAGCGCTGGAGAGATCGTCTTTTCGAAGCCATACATCAAGGCTTTGTAGTCGATGTAAGTTTGATTTATATTTATGTATACGAATAAAAATACAATAACTTTAAATGATTATTGAATTATTATATAAATAATTACATATTTTAGGAAAGTGGTAATCGTATACAACTTGATGAAACTAGAGGCATTGATTTACTTGGAAACATGATAGAATCATCTATTGTATCGCCTAACCGTTCACTATATGGAGATTTCCACAATTTGGGCCACGTTTTCATATCATACGCACACGATCCTGACCACAGACATTTGGAATCTTTTGGAGTAATGGGTGACTCTGCAACAGCTATGCGTGATCCAGTATTCTATAGATGGCATGCATACATTGATGATATTTTCCAAGAGCACAAAACCCGGTTAAATCCATATACAGTGCCACAACTTGAATATCAAGGTATTTCCGTCGCTGGTGTGCAATTAACTACAGATGGAGGACAGCCTAACATCTTGACAACATTCTGGCAGCAATCTGATGTTGATCTGTCACGTGGTATGGACTTTGTGCCACGCGGGAATGTATTTGCACGTTTTACTCATTTACAGCATACACCATTTTTGTACACTATTAACGTTAATAATGACAGTGGAGCTCAACGTTTTGGCACTGTTCGTATATTCTTGGGTCCTAAAACAGATGAACGTGGCCAGGCAATGTTACTCAGAGATCAAAGATTGCTTATGATTGAATTAGATAAATTTATTGTATCTTGTAAGTATATGTAAATGTTTAAACAATCATTGTTACGTTTTACATATGTATGTTACATGTATATTTTTACATTAACTGTTACTGCTTTTGTGCATTATTAGTGAACCCCGGGCAAAACACAATACGTCGTCGTTCAACGGAGTCCAGTGTAACTATACCATTTGAGCGTACTTTCCGCAATTTAGATGGAAGTCGTCCTGCGGCAGGCTCACCTGAAGAATTGGAATTCAATTTCTGCGGTTGTGGCTGGCCACAGCATATGTTGATTCCCAAAGGTTTACCAGAGGGTATGCCCTGTGAAATATTTGTTATGGTGTCGAATTATGAAGATGATAGAGTAGGAAAATTAAACAATATATATAGAATGGTCATGAAGTAAATATATTTTTCAGGTTGATCAAGAATTGGTTGGCAGCTGTAGCGATGCTGCTTCTTATTGTGGTGTTCGTGATCGTCGTTATCCAGATCGTCGTTCCATGGGTTATCCTTTCGATCGTTTACCACGTACTGGCGCAGATCGATTGGTCAATTTCCTTACTCCCAACATGAGTCTTCTTGACGTGGTTATTCGTCACGACAATCGAACTGTTAGTCGCCCAGCAGCTTAACTATTCGAAACTGTTTTGTTCTTCCAAAATTGATGACATCAGGCCAGGAAATTGTTGTAGCGATTATTTTTCAAATTTCATTAATTAATTTTTTATAACAAACCAAAAATAAGAATAAAATAAATTTATTTAAAGCATAAATTAGTTTTGCACTTTTTGTGTCTTTTTGTTTGTTATTGCAATTTCAACATTCGTACTAAACCAA
>NC_051847.1:87529033-87557936 GCF_002237135.1 Teleopsis dalmanni | reverse complement strand
CAAATTGACAATGAATGTGTTTATGGATACTGGTTAAGCTAACCAAGTATAGACAAGTGTACGAGTATGTCTGCTGCTTGTCTGGAGGCTTCAGACAGTGTGTCCTTAAGCCTATATAAACGAATGTAAATATGCGAATGCTTGCATATATACTTTTGTTGCATTAACATTGCTGTCACTATTAAGTTAAGTTGCATGTGACCAAATATGGACCAGACATGGCAAAAGGTACAATAAACAGAGCAGACATATATGCAGACGTATCCATTGTGCATGCAGTGAGACTGAAAGGTGAATTGGCAGAACATTGCAGCGCAAATTAAATTATATGCGTGCTGTGTCTGGTGCAGTTCAGCTAAAATGCAGTTGCTTATTCTCGAACTCTTAGTGCACCATTTGCCATAGCACTACATGAGTAATTGCGCTTGTCTGGTATTTAAAAAAAGTAATAATAATGTAAGAAATATTGTCTAAGTATGTATGTATATGCATAAATAACACAAATAATAAAGAAGTTAAAGCAAAAACATTATTGCAATACCAACCAAATATGTTGAGGCATATCCTCAGCAACAGATTGCAATAATTTTTTTTGACCAAAAATCTAATTATGCAAACAGTTTTCAATATATTAGCATCTGCAAATGAAATATATACTTTTTGAAAAACATTGAATGTTTTTACTGCTGCTATTAACTTAGGACTTTCGTATGATTTTAGACTTAGAGTGCCTCTTCTGTACGGTGCTCTGATACTTTATGGTAATAATGATTGGATACATGAGTAACGTGTAACAAAGGTAGAAACCCTTGGGTGGATTTTATTGTCCAAATAGGCAGATCGAAAACGTGGATCATATACATATCGTTCTAATTTAGGGAAGTTTTCTTCTTATTTATTTAGTGAGTTTTTTTACCCAAATAGGCAGATAGAAAATATGGATCATATACAATATATCGTTCTTATTTACTAAATTATATTCTCACAATTAATTGTTGAACATTTAATGGAACGTTTAATTTTTTTTATCCCTATATATATTACTGGTTAAGAAGAGGAGATATAATTTTTAAGTTTTGTACAAAATCTCCATAAGCAAGACTCCTTACCTAAAAACGTTAAATATAACAATTTTATTTTGACTGCTTTTACTAAGGGTTTCTTGTTAATTGAGAGTTTTGATAATTATTCATTGTGACTTAATATAAGAACAATTTAATTACTCGTCAACATTTAATACCCTACGCATATGAAATAAAGACTATATTAGAACTACCATAATGATTAGAACGTAGCGAAGGATATATTAGATACCACACTTTCCACTTCAGTACGACAACATAAACCGATTTAGTAATATATGGCTGTGGGAAAATTATTCTATACTTTTTTTAATTAATCGAAAGACATTATAAATAGAAACTTTATAGTGAATTACTGCGATTATTTATCTACATTGCATTTGTAGAGTACTTACAAAAAAGCTAGCTTTAAATAGCGATTTTTGGACAATCGCCACGAACACCACTAATAGATCTATTGTGTCACCCTCGGGTTCTCCCTCTGAGTGACTTATTTTTTCCTACTACTCATTTTTACATATTATAAAACTATATTTCGGGTTCAAATACGATTTGTACCATTTTAAACAATTTATTTTCTTTGATTATCTTCTAAGGGTGCCTGGCAGGTCTTCCGGGTAGTTAAAGTTTGCCAGGAATTGTAGATCTACGGATGAATGGTTGGATTTGTTTAGTTTTGACTTAATTTGTATCATTTTTCTACCTATTGGTAATTTTTGTGGAAAGGATGTGTATATTATAGACTGGCAGATAATGATTGGTATGCCAAAAAATAATAGATTATATAGTTTAGGACTACGCGTTCACATGCAAGCTCAACTGTTTAATTGTGTATATATATCAGTTTTTGATATATGTCTTTCACTAGAATATGAGTAGCATCACTTCTGCTTGGAATACATTGGTGTAGTATATTATTAAGTGTATTATTATAATAATAAGAAATTCTTAAAAAGTCTTTTTATGTATTAGGTAGTTCGTAGGTAGTTTATTAATTATTATTATTACTTCCACAAGTTTCGTTGTTAATCGTTTAATATGCTACTGGTATTAAAGTTATTATTTATTTTGACATGACCATAGTAAGACAAACATCGGATATTATTTCCACAAAATCTGTTTTTACGACTAGTTCCTGAGGCATATTGATTCTGTAACTATGGTTTTCTTAATACTTATCAATATATACCTTTTGTCTGTCTAATTTTATGTAAGTCCACATTTTACCTGTTTAAGTCACTCTTGAATGCACTAATTCTTTTAATAGTCGAATGCTGTAAATGTAGTTGTTTTTAGAAATATATCTGAATCCATTTCTTCCTATTCTTATTGGGTGTAGATTTTGCATTGTAATACGATATTCGGTGAGAGTTTCTTACGATTGCAATAAGGTTGCCTTAGTAACTGAATTTGTCAACTGCATTGTTACCGACTATTCTCCACGTTGCGTTGGCTATTATGTTACTAATCAGTCAACTATTATGTCGTTTGTTTTTGGATATTCGCTCTTTTTTAGGTTTCTTTATGAGTTTTGATCTACATATCTCAAATTGTGCATTTTACTACCCCCAATGGTTTTAACTCCAACTTGTCGTCAAATTATTAGTCCTTGTTGAACTATTTATTTGAAACTACAAATTGTAGTGAATTTGTTAGCGCTTGAATAGTAGCAAATATAATTTTTAAGTCTATATTCTACAAATTGTCTTAAAGCAGTTTTCAAATAAAGGACTAAAGAATATTGGTATTTATAATTATATTCTCATTTAAAAAAAACAAAGCTTTCAAGGATTTTAACGACCTTCATTTCGACATTATGAAATTTTTTTTTCTCATAGCAAAAAGATACTATTTCGTAATTAAAAAATCTTTACACATAAATATTTATTTTTATATACAAGTACTCGTATAAATGGTGTACGAGAATGCACTATAATTAAGAAAAAAATCTAAAATCGAGTACAAGGACAATACCTTAAAGTACCTTTTGGCATAAGCCATCTATTCCAAAACTGTCAATGAGCATTTTTATTCAATGGAAATGAATTGGCAATTATTTTTTTATTTATTTGTGATTATTTTTGTAATCATGACAAATAAGTGGTGCCAATTCACACAATTGTGACAGTAGTGCGCATCGTATAAAGATGACAAGACTCTCTAGATGGAGTTAATTGAATAATAAAAGATGAAATGACAAGACAACGACTGTGAACACCTTTTCCGTTTGAGGATGGCATCACATGAATACTTTTCCCTTTCGAGAATGCATTTTATTTATAGACGAGCACGTGTCACACTGCAGATCTAAATTGCAGCAAGCTGTCATATGAGTCCAAACGATTGAACCAGCAGTCTGTCAATTCGATAGCATTGAGCTCACAGAGTCTGGAATGTGTCCGGCACGTAGCTGTTGATTAAATAAGTAGAGTAACTTGCGAATAGATTCGCTTAAGTGAGCAGTTCATAATGAAAAGAATTTTCATACTTTGGTTATTTAATTAAATTATTGGCTTAATTTTATTCGAATTAAATGAAAAAAGGCGTAAGTAAGTCTACTAAAATAATTTAGTCTATGTGGAATAGTAAACAAAATCTAATTGAATTTAATCATTTCAAATATCATTTCAAATGTGGTGCAAGAGACACTCCTACGTAGTGTGAAAAAGTCAATTCGTTAATATAGGTTATTTTTAATGAAACTTGTAAGGAAATATATACTTTTATATATATTTAAAATATTGTTTGGTTTGCAGTACTTACCTTTACTTTAATTTAGTAAATAAAAATTATTATAAAAAGTATTAATAGTTTTATACAGATATTAAAATTGACAGTAATTAATAGTAACTTCAAGTAAAAATTGAATTAGTTGATAATTCAACAGTTGTTTACTTAATTAATGAATATGTCAATATGAAAAAAAAAATTTAAAAATATGTCTTCCATAAAGTTCTAATTACATGTAATAGTTGTACATACGATCTGAAGCAATGAGTTTGGTAATCCAGTTACTAAGTGACAATGTGAAACTGTAGATAGGTAGGTAGGTGGTATCCAAAAGCCCACTTGAGCTCAAATAATGGCCCATTGTGGTACCACATGAATAGCGTTGGTACGTATATAGACTGAAAGATCAGAATACAATCAACACCGAAAAAGGTAACAACTCCCCATTGGGTGAAAGAAAACCAACCCAACAGTTCTTTGAATTTGGCTAAGTTACAGGATGAGAGCTCGATCAGATCAGTAAGAAAAGGGCCCTAAAGATTTTTGATATTCTTTTAGCTAAAGAATTGACACATACATTGACACATAAGATCGAGCACGGTCTCTTCCTCTTTCTCATCCTCAGAGCTACAGCCGCGACAAAAGTTATTATAGGGTAGACCCAGTCTACCGTCATTACAAATACTGTGGTGGTGAGCAGGATCCGTGTTAGCTGACTAGTGCGTTTTTTTGTCCAAATTAAACCAAGCTAACCTAAACATCTGACAAAAGGGTTCGTCATTCCAGTATTGAGCTATGATCAGATATTTTTGTTTTATTACCAGTTTAATTGTAGTAAGAGGAACACCTATATCTGAGAAGTAAATTTCACGTAGCAGAGTACTTGCATTAACAAGCTCGCATGCCTAAGAATTGCCTGAAATGTCGAAGCTTGGATGTGGCTGAAGATACCTGTTAAACTCATGTTAGTAACAAGTAGCTCTTAGTTAGCCTAAAACCTTGAATAATAAGTACTTGGGTCAAATTTTGCGAGAACTAAATTTCGCTTTAAAGAGCCATCTGGGAATATAATAAAAAATTTGAACAGTAAAAATACCTTCAACATGAGAATACCATAAGGGTACAAATTTAAAAATTTGAAAGAATTGGTAAAGCTCCATGGTGTGTATAAAAGTTCTATATGCACAAATTGTTTTAAGCAATTTTAATTGAAGAGTTCGCAGCCTCAACTTGGTGATGACTTATTCCAAAATTTGCTTTCTATCAAAAAAATCGGTTATCATAGTAAAAATAGTTTGTCAAAATATTAAATTTTGGTCAAAATAATATTTTTTAATAAAAAATGTTGACCGGGTTTTAATAAGATGCAATAGGAGGAACTATATAGTACTAAGTTTTCTTCTTAGGAGGAAACTTAAGTCATTTTTAAATTTAATTTTCTTTTGAATCTTTTCTATTAGAGTTAGAAATATTTCGATAAAAATAGATCGCATTTGAATTGAAAAGTATAAATGTGATTTCTATTTAATGAGTAATAAGGAATAATAAGTAACATAATATACACGTTTTTTACATTTATTCATTTATTTGACACGTTTCCGATTTTATAGGATCACAGATTTGACAATTAGTACTATAAGTTACATTAAAAAACTTTTCCCACCATACTATGCAGGATATAGCTTATATCAAAATAGAAATATAGAGATTTTAAGCTGCAAGTTTTTCACATTGATTACACTATCTAAAAATAATAACGCCATCTAGCGATTTTTACATTATGAACACACATACCCGCCAGGAACCATTTTCATCGAACGACAATTTGAGAACGGATTTTTTTTAAAAACATTATGCAGCATTATAGTTTGGTTTTCGAGATATCGGTCGTAAAGGTTAGAACCATAAAAAAGTTTTTGCGAAGTTATAAAAATTGACAAGATCATATGCGACAGTTAAGTGCTGGTCAGCAAAAGGAAAGTTCTCTACATTGTGCTTTTGAACAATTCACCAAAGAAAAATTTTTTTCTGAGAATATTGATTATTACGCGACTCAAATTAAAATAAATTTCAAAACATTCAACATTTTTTACCACTGCATTTATTTCACACAGGTATCTATTAGATGCACAGTTAGTATAAATTTCTATAGTTGTGATCTCTTACTATACTATGCAGTTTCATGGGATAAAGATTGAGAGAATTTAAATATCATTTCAAATATTCTTATTTACATAAATATTAATATTTTCGTATTCATCGACTCCATTTGTTTAAGATATTTAAAACTTATATATGTCGAGTCAAGAAGTTATTGCAGTACTTCTCGCCAATATATAACATATATTGATGAATTTATTAAATTAACCAGAAGTTTCAACATATAATAAAGAATCCATAATATATATATACATCGATAAAATTTGGTGCTTTACTAAAGCACTTTATTAGTATTCGTTTAAACTGACAAATTATAAAATGTAAAAATATCGCTTATTATATATAGTTTATTATAGATTTGAGACTTATTACATTAATGCTCTTCATAGTATTTATTATAAAATTTTATATTATCTGTACGAACGTTCATAAAAAAATGCTTAAATTTATTTTTGTGAAATTATTATTTCATAAGTTTAGTTAGCTACTAAGTTCAGTCATTGGTTGGAGGAATTTAACTACATATATCTTTTATACTTATGTTCTCTATGCTTTTATAGTTGATCCCCATATTCGCATATCTAACAGCTTAGAACCAATCTGTCTGACACATCATTGTATCTCTAATTATTGAATATAATATAGCTGAAAATTTTTTTTCTCATATTCCATATTACCTAAATGTATATATTCACTTATTCAAGCAAACATTTTTACAAAATAATATTATTTTTTTAAACAAACATTTTCCGACAAAGCCAATCATAATAGTTTAGTAGTTTATCTACAGCTGGTTTATGACTTCGTTCTAATATAAACACAGCAAGTGAATTAGTTAATAAAACTTTCTCAGCAAATTAAAAAAATTCCAGAAAAATGTGGGAGCATAAAAGTCAAGTGCGGCTTTGGGTCAATTGGTTTAGATGCGCTGACTCGGAGCTTCAAATTCGGCAGAGCACGAATTCGATTCCTGGTACTTGCAGTCTCAAAAAATTATTTATAAATAATTAAATACAAGAAATAATTCCAAGACCACTGATGATGTTTATTTGGCAACACTCGAAACAGCTGCATGTTAGCCAAAAATTAAAATAATATAACCAAGAATTTTTGTTGTTGTAGTTCACTACTGTTCAAAAAACCTCCTGATAGTTTTTCTATAAATAGATATAATGAAAGATAAGGCGCACAAACTGTAGGTAGTCAATAGTCAGTTGTCTTTAGATCGATTCGTCTTGTTGTGCTGGTTAAATAAGTAAATGGTTGGGGTGTGGTTCGGTAGTACTCTCACCGAGTTATAAACATCTGTACAAACCTAACATGCCGTTTATTTATAATATTGTAATTGTAAGCAATTATTTGTTGTATGAATAATTTGTTGCGTCTATTGATATACGATCTTTATGTGTATACGGTATCATTTAGTACTTTTTACGTTATAAACTTTACCATAATTTAGCAAAAATGTAGCATGCTTTTGAGCTGGGGTGAAATGATATTTGGTGAGCAGATAATTGTGGTGTTTGCATAGCTTTATTTAATTTTAACTTAATTTTTATTAATTTAATACCATATATAATTTTTGTTTTACTTTGTTTTTAACAGAAAATAAGATTTTATATATCAGGAAAAAAATATTTGAAATTTCAGTCAAAATAATAATATTAACTTTTCTCTAAATCTTGTTCGAACTTTCACAAAATTAATGTTTTGTTAATATTTTTAATTTAGCACACAATAATTCACAATAATTAATTAATTAATCAAATTCAACAATGTGTGAATATGTGATTTCGGATTGTTATGTGACTCCACCGACGCCATTTAAGCATTTAACGATTTTACTACTCGATTGTTGGCAACGCGAGTATGATAAGAGACCTTACCGACATTTTCGATTTAGTCGTCTTGAATTCGAGGAGAAAATGAATAGAACTTTTTTGTTTTATTTAGACTTTAAAGTAATAGTAAAATTTATCGATTTGCGTATACTAAAATCCGTGGTCTTGAGAGGAGTTTTTGTGATAGGCGAACCCGATATAGTTGCAACTTTTTTAAAAGTTTTAAGGCCGGTTAAAAGAATCGAACTTTTATTAATGCACTTACCTGATCTATTTTTCAAGATTCTTGGCGAATGTGGTTTAGTGATGAGTGCTACGAATTTAATTTTAGATGGTGGATATAACTTAATATATGTTTTAAAACTTTGTTTTAACAGTGATGAATTTTACAGGTACCCCGTTAAATGAAAACGCGGTTCGTGGCTTGCGTAGCTTTCTAATAGACTCTAAAACGCTGGAAGAAATTAGTGTGGCAAATTGTGACATATCACAGTTCAAGTTCGCTATGTTAGCCGATGGTGTGCATAAGTCAACTTCTTTGAAAATATTTGATTGTAGTGGATTGATAGGAAATTATATAACGTTGGAAACGAGAAAGATGGCCAGCATTGTGTCATCATTGATTTTACAGAATAAACTGGAAGTTCTTAAACTAAATAATTGTCAGTTTTTCGCACAGGATATGGAAGTAATTGCTGAGTATTTGTATCGCACGAAATCGAAACTCTACGAATTAGAGTTGGCATGTAATAATATTGATTCGGACGGTGTGAGATATTTGTTACGCGCTATTGCCAAGAGTGGTACACTCAAACGTTTGGATATTTCCCGTAATGGTTTGGGTACTCACGGTGGGGAAGTTGTTGCACACTATCTAAGTTCATGTTTTCAATTAGAATACTTGAATATCGAAACCAATAAAATAGGTGCAAGTGCTATGAATCTTATACTCACAACATTGAAGAAGCCTGTTACTCTGAAGTATTTGCAAGTACGTGGAAATGAATTTGACTTGAAGTCTGCCACAATACTTCGGCGTATCCTCAAAGCTCTTGTTTTACCTCAAGACACAATTGATATTACTTCAAGATATGACGGTTCTTTCGATAATTTCAGAGTGGTTCCTTATTTTTAGTATGGGTAGAATTTATTTTAAAATCGCAGTATATTTTTATTCATATTGAATAAAAATAATGAGTTTAAAATAATTTTTTTTCTTCTGCTATTCATGATGTTTTTGTAAATAAAATATAAAATGTTTTAAAAAATAATATTTATTTATTTTGCAAAATAAATAGTACTTTACTCTGAAAGATCTGTCTACCAAGTACGATTCAAGTACTGCGTGTGAGTTTTGCGGGAGTATCTGAGGTATTTTGTGGATCAGGCTGTCATGCCAGACTTTATTGAACGTTTGTGAAATAATTTTCTGTCACTTAAAATACATACTTTTCATAAATGTATACAGATTATTAGTATTGCTACCATTTAACCAGACTTTAAATTATTCTCTGAAAGTCCGATATAGGTACACCTACAAATGTTTTCTATTTCATAATGATTAGACAAAGAACAATCACGTTCTTATATATTAAATACTCTGTCGTTCAATTTAAAAAGACCGCCTCTACACTTAAAAAGTACTCTCGATTTGTGCTGAGTGCTTTCGTAATAAAAACTATACATAATGTTATATTGCGGCTATGGGTACATGTCATAAGATCTCGACCTATCGTTCGTGATAAAGGATTAATGTTCATTTCGTTTGTATAAAGCTATAATATTATTTTGTGTAATAATATAAGATCCATACTCCGAATACTGGTTATTGAAAGATCAAGTTCTAAATACAAATTTTCTTAATCCTTGGCCCAATATATGCCTTTGTCAATCGTAAGTTCAGCTAGTATTGTGGATAACATTATTCCATATTTTTGACTTGAAATTCATGGCGTTGTGTATATCATATGGAGCACTCCGATGCTTTTTACCAACAAAATTAAAATTTTTCTTCTTATATTAATAAGATTGTACAGCGAATGTCTGTAACTTTCATATAAACTCAAGACTTATACTAACCTCATGGAGCATATAATAAATTCTTCAACTGTTCCTTTGAATTCAATATATGGTATGTTAAAAGAATAATGAATATAAGTAGTATATTATAATATAATAAATAAAAAGTTAAATTAATAATAAAATTTTAACTATGCAATGATAAGTTATTAAAGTCTTGGGGTTAAAACCCAATAAAATTTCGCTATTATTTCTAAATTGATAACGAAAAGCTAAGATACTTTTTGAAAATGTCAACTTGCCTCACTCAATACGAAATACTAGTTGAGGTTAAGATTGTTTTAGATAAAATACTTTATCTTTTCAAAAAAAGGATATAAAGGAAGTTCGTGGAAGTGTGGGAGAAATTCAAGTTTAGTATTTCATTTACATTGTGCTTTCACGAGGATTGCTTTATGTTTAAGGACGCATTAGTATGGGTTTATACTACGTAAATTCATTCATAAAATTATCACAATAGCTTTACTATAAAAGAGCTGCCATATTTTGGGGAAAAGTTAAAAATATTAAGAAAAAGCTATTTATTTATTCCACTGCTGTAATGTGTTTGTTGCTTTTAAAGTGGGTGGTGACAATCATTTATCACTTGAGTCTAATGAAAACTATTTTTCTATGTCAATAAAACTCCAGCAGGGAATAAGTAAAGCTGTAATTTTAATTATATGGCAATGTCCTTACAAAATGGAGAGCTTTTGAAAGCTGCTTAAGCAAAGCTTTCCATTGTCGTCACTTACTGTGTTTGTGGGATTTACGCTCTCAATGCTAAACTTCAACACTGAATTTCATTTCCGGCGTTGCTTCGCTTTGTTTTCATTTCTCAAATAATTTAATTTGTTGCTGTTGAATGTTTGATTGTTTAGTGTTGCTTGTTGTTTGCAGTGAACAAGTTGTTGGCGAACGTCAATGTGTGCAGAGTCCTACTAAGTTCAGTAGCTTCGGTAGCTCAACAAAAGTGTGTTGCATTGGTGTTAGGTGAAATCGTTGGTCCCATACGACTAGCAGCAAAGCGTTTCGCACACAAAGAGGACTTCCTGGTTGAGTGTGTTTCGCAACTGATTTTGTGCAGCAGTCACAACGGATTCGTCGAAGTATCGAATACATTCAGAAAACGTTCGACGGACTGAGTATCTTTGCTTGAAGTAGAGGCAGTAGGAAATTAAATTAAAAGCTGTGTTATTTTGATTCATTAAAGACATAAGTGCGAACAATATTTTTACGTAACGTGTAATAAATTTCGCATCGAAGAGCAGTTCCGTTGCACTGAAATGTATGAAGAGTCGAAGTATATAAAAGAAATGTGTATAAATTTGTGCTAAGATATGTAAAATAGCAAACCGCAAACAAAGTGCACATTCATTGAAAAGTAACCTACACAAAAAAAAACAAAAAAAAAAAAATAACATCAACAACAACTCAAACTCCAGCCACACTTTAACATTTTGTCATATTTACACTAGGCAAAGTGGTGTACTTCAAGGAAAGCAGTCTGACTGAGGCCTTACAAGCACAAATGACATATGAGCAGCATTTAGCAATTCATAACTGAATTGCATTTGACTAACATTCAGACAACAATAACAACAACAGTAACAACAACAACAAATTATTACACTCCTAACTAAATTGCTTTGCAATCAACAACACCCAATAGCACATTTCTGTTTTATGTATGAACATTCAAAACATTTTAATGTATTTTTAGAAGATATTTCAATGTGAACCATGCAATTAAAGCACCTCCACACAAGGGACCATCTCAGCACATCTTAAGCAATAAGCAATAAGAGCCATCTGTGTACAAAGGACTCCTCTTGTAGGCGTTATCACACTTTTGCCAAGAGTGAACTTGAAAAATAAACTCCCTACCACACAGACACACTTACCGCTTTATACTTGGGGCACATAGGGCAATAGTGCCATAGTGCCATAGTGCCACAGCCGTGAAATATTCTGTTGCATAAAAATGCACATACACCCGTGCCATCGCCACAAACAAAATCATTGAAAAAGTTTTATTGGGTTTTTCGGTGTACCCTTCTTAGGCGCCAAAAATAGGAACTGCATTGTAGCGACCTTCCTGGGAAGAGGAAGAACGTAAAAACGTGAAAACGGAAACACGGAAAAACGGAAAATAAAAATAACTTAATTTGTAGTATCAACAAAAATTAGAAAAAAAACAAGGAATAAATAAATAGAAAGTCGGCAGTAAAAAACTAATAAAAATGAGTGAGAATCGTTGGAATTCCGCAACTGAGTTCAGTTACATACTTCAGCGTCAGGTGAGTATCCTTCAGCCTGTGAAGTAGAAGTACGGCTGACAGAGCACTGTAAAGTGTTGCAAAATTTAATTTGAATTGATTTGATTTAAATTGAAAATGAAATTTTTTTTCGCTTAATTGTCTTAGGAAATTCAATGAAATTATTTTTTTTTTAATTTTCTTTAAATCAACTTGACAGAAATGAAATTGAGTTAGTGTAAGTTCCCATTGGTTTAATCCTTCACTACAATAATAATATAATAAGAAAAATTATATGAAATTTTCTTCCTTTTTAATACCATCAGTGTTGATGAATTTAATAAGTTTATTTAATTAATAATAGACTGTAATTAATTCCACAAATAGCATGAAAAGTGCAATGCTGCTAGTCAGTTGCCTACTAAAAATTTCATTAAACACACTTCATTAATGAAACCACGAATAATGTTGAGAGAAACAGTCTACCTTGAAAGGCTGTGATATTATTTAGGCTAATATGTCACTGAGATATTTCCAAGGTCAAGGTGAATACTATTTGTGGATAATTTTATGAGTAACCCTGTGGAAAGTTTAGTTTTGTGTTTAGATTCAAGTGGAGAATACTAATCGTAAAGCAGTTTTGTCTATTAGTTGTCAATAAAATACTTAGAGTAATTTCAAGAAAACGGCTTTCACTTCCAAAAGTGGTACAAGGTTATTTATTTATTTATGATGATATTTATGATGAACAGAAGAAATTACCTTTGATATTCTTTAAGTATTTCATTGACTCTTAGGAGTTAAGAAATACTGGTGGTTACTATTGGTTATTTTTATGATTGCTGAAGTTAAAATTAGATGATGGTAGGAAGATAAGGTTGTATTTGCATTTGAAAGGGAATGGAATTAATCATTGTTCATTGTTGCATTGTAAAAGATTTCTATAACAAAATTCAACTAAATATGGAGTTTTATGAAAACTATATGTGCAGTAAAACGAAATGTATAGAACAAGGTTTCCCAATGTAGAGCATACGCTTCCACAGTGGTCCAATTTGAATGGTAGGAGGGGATAAGTGCTCAAAATTAATGTTATACTTATACGTGAAAGGGCATTAATTCTTAGAATTACTTAAATTATTTAATTTTAAAATTTAAATATTAATATAAGCACTATTAATATTGTGGAGTTGTTCTTCTCATATGCGTTGACAATTTTAGTTTTGAAAATATTGAACTGTGTTAATCAGATTGAGAGCTTCTTCAGTTGTTTGCAGATTCTCTGGAATATAAACTTGTCTTGTTGATAAACGTGTATAACTTTAATTTCAGTTAGACAGAAAGCTCTATATATGATTATATATTTTAATTGGAATTTGAAGTTCCTTATTATGTATTTAGTTTTTAAATTTTGTGTACATGACATTGACTACGGTTGCAGGAAAAGACAATACTGGTAAAGAATTAATCATCAGTGTATTTTTTGAGCCTATAAATCATTTACTAACTTGTAATTTTTTAGGATTAAAGTTATAAATTGTTTAAAGAGTAATTTAATTAATTAACTTAAAGTATTTTCACGAAGTATAAAATCACAAAATAATTTGATATCCCTAAACCAAATTTTATTATAAGTTATTTAATTGTGTTAATTATTATAATTATTTTAAAGGCTCTAACATATTTTTTTAAAATAGGTATGTATATATATAAAAAAAGAAGAAAATCAATTTAAATTATTTAATTGGTGAAAATTACTTTCTAAATTTATTTAAAATTTTATGGAATAAATTATAGAATAAAAAAGTTTACATAAAATAAAAATTTGAAAGGGGTTTTGAGAAGTGGCATTTTGTACAATTGTAATTGGAATATGAGGCCAAATAAAGCCTATGAATGTAAATATAATATTTGCTCTATGTGGATTGGTGTTGGAGTTAATGAACTTCATGTAAAATTTGTTGCTGGTAGTATCTAATTGTTCAAAAAAAATTTATTGAGACTAGAAATTCAATAAGTCTGGGTAATAGCACACTTTTGGTTTTAAGGGAAATGAAAGACTATCAAAATACCAATCAATATACCAAATTCACTGGTATTTTGAATACCAGTCAATATACCAAATTGACTGGTATTTTGATATATAATTGTATGATGAATTGACACAAATTTTGATGTTTGATAAATTAATAAATATAAATAATATAGGAAACAAAGTTATAAAAAGAACATACTGACCAAAAGAATTATTATCGAAAAATCTTTATTGTAATTATAAACAATCCAGCATTTTTTAGTAAAATATGTTGAATACACTAGAACCAATTAGTTTTGAAAAGTATTAATGCTTTAAATTAAGCTAAAAATCAGTCTACCAACAGAATATTAAACAACTTTCTGATCTGTTTATTTTTGTTGTTGTTGTTGTGATTTGAGTTAGTGCTATTGCGCACTTTTACTATTTTGTGGCTGGGGGGGCTTATTCCTGCCCCACACTAAACTTTAACTAAACTAGAATTATTATCATTTATGTATCTTTTAACTGATGATGGACCGTAGATCAGCATATCTTCCTGTGCGTCCTGAGGTGGTCCTTTGGTATTAAAAACAATTCCATATAATGTCATTGCGATTTTTTCCAAAAAAAAAAATCCGAAAAATAAATCTATATTATGTTTATCAAAACATGTATATTTTATAAAGTTTTCGATATACTCGAACCCTTCAAAGCTTTATTAACTTCGAACATATTTAACTTAATTTTCTTCTGTCAATTATTCTTTATACAAAAAAGGAACTCAGTTTTAATATTTTGGATTGTTCAGTGTTTGTTTTAATTTCCATTTAACTTAAATGTTGCAAAATATACAATAAATACACATTTATTTATAACTAGACTCAACAGCGTATAAAATTTGACCTATCAAAATATTTATTTTTTTTGATTTTTCATTTGAAAGTTGATATAGTTTGCAATATCAAGTTTAAAATTTGAATTTTAAGAACTTTTATTATAATTTTCTTTTTGAAATTAATTTCTAAACATGATATCAAGAGATTCACACCGACTCGACGATACTTACAATTGTGCGTGCGTAAAAACAGGACACCTTTGCAATACACCACTTTTGCCAGAAGTCTGATCCTGTGTAACGCAATTTTCAATTAATATCTCATGTTCTTCATGAGGGAAAGCACACGTAATATTTGCCGAAAATCATCGTCAGGTATGGTTTTTCCTCTAAAAGTTTTATTTTATGGATGCTTTGTTGTCGACATATGGGAATTAAACTTATATTCTGCACATCTACGTGATATTCCCTTTTCAATAATATAAGTTTTATTCAAAATCGTTTACGATGAAACGTGAAAACGTAATACAGTCTTTTTTGATTGTGTATAAATATATAGAATATATAAAAAATATATTTTAAAATTTTTTAATTTTCTTTTATACATGCATTAACTTTTTTTATGATTTTTCATTAAATTGGGAATAATAAAAATAAATGAAAAGTCGTGTCCATGTTAGTATATTATTCAAAACTAGTATAAGAAAGTAGCTCTATATTAAGTAGTCTTTATAAAATACAATTAAAAGTGCACTGTCTCGCTTGTCATTTTTTAATTAAAACCAGCATCTTTTAATGATGTCATACCAAAAAAGGAAACGTACCATAAAGGTACGTGCATACAAAAAATATTTCAGTGAATAAATTTGCAATAGTTGCAAGCCTGACATATTGCTTCAGTCATTTTCATAATATCACTAAATATGTGACTGATATAATACAGTACATATCACTCGGTCGGTGTTAAGACTTCGCATTACAATATAGATTTTTCTAACAAAAATTTCTCAATAGCTATATAATCACTTTAATATTTCCCTAAGATTTTTATGTTTTCAAGTCGAACCATTTATCTCTTACCTCGAAATAAGCCCTTACTTCAAGTATGGCGAAACGGCTACAGTAAATTTTTTTTTACTTGAGTTCTCTTCTGCTGAGTACTGTGTTCGTTAGTTATTTCAAAAAGTTTTTATATGAAAAACTTCACAAAAAGCCTTTAAGTAATGAACATAAATAATTTTTTTCCTCACAGCATCCTTTCGCGATCTGTAAGTAAGCGGTGAAGGACAAATCTCACGAACCCAGTAGATGAGCAAGCAATTTGACATGTATTTGTTGCACTTCAGCCATCGTAACCAACGACTTGTGACATGGTGACATTGTCTTGATAAAAGAACTTCATAATGTGAAGTCGTAGTGTTTTCTTTAAAGGCACTAATAACTTTATGTCATATACCCAGTTGACATTTTTTTTTATTAAGATAGTCATGAATATTTCACTAAATGCTTTCCAAAATCGTTACGAATGGCGGATCTAGGTTTTAACTGTTAGTGCATATTCCTGTAAAATTATGATAAATATTGCTTAAATAGTACTCGGAATCGTCAATACCAACATGTTGTTATTTTTGGCAAACATAGCTAAAAATGTCAAAATTTAAAGTTTAAACTTACAAAGTTTTAGTAGGAAAGTTCATTAATAATATGTGTAAAAAATATATTCATTAGCTTTTATAATATGTTAATTAGCCTATATATTGTAAGTCTTTAAAGTTGTCAAAGGTTTTCATGATTTTTTCCTTTATACTTTTTTCCTTTATACTTTAATATAATTAAATTATGACCTCGATTAATGCAACCCTAGAATATCTCAACTCCTCGGTTATTGCAACCTCTTAAATTTTCCATGTATTACCTTTGATATTGCAACTTTAAAAATTGATTACCGTGAAGAATGCAACTTTTGTTAATTATTTTCCTCTCTTGCATTCTTAATATTATATTTGTCACATATGTGTATTTATTTTCTCTCCTATACTCAATTATAAGTATACATTCTCGATGCTTTCGACACTCTCGATTCTATAAGAAAAGTCTGTTGCAGCATATTATCACAGACGATAACCGCGACTTAGATGAATCTTAAATGCAATAAAAAGCCAGCTGAAAGAACAAGTTTTTATCATAAAGTATGATTGCAATTATGTTATGATAAATAAAAATAAGTATTCATAATATTCATATTATTTTCTAATAAACTTTGTAATAATGTCTTTTTATTTCATTTAAAAATTTTAGATGCACTAAATGAACTAAACTCGATTATTGCAACAACTTCGATAATTGCAACACCCTCGAATTCTATTAGTTGCATTAATCGAGGTCATATTGTATCCTTAAAAGCCATGATATATAAAGTCAAAAAATAATGAGTGATTACTTTGATTGATTTTTAATCTGACAAATCCACAATTATTTTTTTAATTAAATGTTGCATCTTATACATTTCTAGTAGTCTTTTGGAATTTCGTAGGATTTCTTCCTGAATTGCACTCTAAAAGTTTACTGGTGTAATCATTGAATCACTTGTGTAAGATATTCCAGTGAGTTTGAGTGATTGGATAAATACCAATAAGATGACCAGATGTTAATTCAGAAAATAACTAAAAAATAATTAACTTTAATGGAACTGAGTAGGCATTTCTGTGTTGAAAGACATTTTTCCGTTGTTTTGGAAATGCTCAAAGAAATGTACTTTAAATAGCTGTAATTAAATAAGTAATGGTTGAAGTGTCATGAAATTTTGACACGTCCCAAACCATGTGTAATTTGAAAGAGTGATATTGCTTGGTGTTTTGTTTGAAGCCACTTAGTGATAATTTCTAATAACACTGTAACAATATTAATATCAATAAAATTAAATATTTTTAGAAATATGTTTAAGCTTAAGTTATCAGGTTATATTATTGTTATCTGCAGTTGTATTAAAGTGAAAATATTGCTTTTATTAATATATTGACATATAATAATTTATAAGCGGGCTAATTGGTCAATTAAATAAAAGAAAAATGTGATTTATTTTCTATATTGAAAATAAATTATTTTCATAAGGTATTTTCCAATATTTCAATTATCTTCGATAGTCAGCTTCAGGGAAACTAAAGATGACAATACAATTTATAATCCAGAACTTGACAATGTGAAGATCTTACATGAAGAAAGAAATTATAATAAAAGATATTATCTGGAAATGCTTTCAATAATAAAAAATCCGAATAACAAGAGACTAAATTATAAAACCGATACGGACAATTGTGCTCAGGCTTATAGGAATTTTATAAAAGAATTATTTATTACATTATTAGTATATTATTAGTATATTATATTATATTATTTAATATATTGGCTCAATAAAAAATTTTTTATCCGTAGTCAAATTGTGGTTTTGGAATAGATAATTAAACACATTTGTTCAAATATTACACATTGAGTGAAATATTTGTTAGATATAGATTTATTATTTTATTATTAGGCCTTGCTTGGCGTCACATGATTCTAAGCTGCCTCTATACTGGGCTATCTACAAATTGCCTCCATCTTTGCCTTCTTACTGCCAGATATAGATATAGATTTATTAAATAAAATTCTTGAGCTTGCATATAATACTTCATTTTAAAATTATCTTAATAACAGATATTGAAATAATTATATTTAAATTTTTTAACATAAACTATATAATTATTTACAATATAATTCTAATGACTTGTGTTATATATATACATTTCAATTGACATAAGCAGAAGATGTTGTTAAGGGACTATATTCATTTATTATTTTACAATGGCTTCTATTTGTGCATATTTGAGTGATAAAGGGTTTAGTGATACATTTACTTATTTCTATATGTTTCTTAATAATATTTATTAATCTTAAAAATATGAAAATCAGATACAATAAATAGTGACTTACATATTTTATATATATGTATATTTGCTCGTGTCACCGTAAGAGTAGGATTTGTTATCAATTTGCTTAGTTGAAATTTACAATATGATAAGATACATATATAAGAATTATATAAACGATAATATAATATATATAAATTGACATACGAAACATGAAATATAAATGCATTCAACATTGAACTGTTTGCATGAACAATTTTATTCCAATGTAACAAAGATTTGTTACATTGCATTTACAATCCTGATTAGAATTTTTTATATCAAATATAACATTGGTTTTATAATAGCACGTCTATTGCTTATTCTTAAGCATAACCATTTTATGTTCATATCACGAAGTTATTATATATACAACTGTTTTCTATATCTATTATTCAATGATTGCACAAGCATTTGTAGGAATTCTTCGTTATGAGTCAAAAAAATTACGGAGTGATGATGAAATCTGTAAATGAAAACATATGAAATTATCAATGGTTCTTTATTTTACAGTTCATAATAATTCTTCAATAATAAACATTAAAATTGAATCGATTCGAATATATAAAAATTCAGCTTTATTTTATTTGTTTAGAATGATAAAGCCTTTAATTGATATTTGATGCATAAAAATATTAACAGTGCGTATGAGTGATTTTTTTTTCCTAAAATTTGACTTCGCATGGAAGTTTTGCACTTTGTCGAGAATTATTTCATTATTTTTTCATAGATTTCAAATATTAATTGTTTCTAGATATTAAATGAGTACACATCCCAATACTTTGGAATCTCAATGTTAGTGTAAAAAAAATTATAACTTTAATAACTTTTCCTTCCATAATAATTAATTAGAAAATGTTCATTATGAAGGATTTAATATTTTATATAAAATTTTATAATGTACTTAACCATATGATAGACATCTTAGATTTGAGATTTTGACATTGGAAGTTAATTTGCAATAAAATATAATTTCAATTCGAAATAATATAAGTCAATATACGACGAAATTCTAACGAGAAATTGATAAATATGTTACGATTTTATTACATACTATAATATGCTATATCTGTAAAATCAAATATAGTACGTTATATAAGATGTTGAGATTGATACTAATTTTATACCAGGTATTTATTAAAAAAAAAGTCCAGTATTTGATTAAATGGATATGAATAATAGTCAAGTAGATAACACAAATGGACAGATGTAAATATACAAATGTAAATATATTTGTCTAATAATGTACAAACATTTTTAATTTATTTAAACATTTTTTGCTGAAATAGAAAATGTTATTAGAACTGCTCTATAATCTTACATTAATTAGTAATATTTAGGTAGAATATTAATTGTCTATCCATTTGAAAACAGCAAATTATTGATTCGCTCCACTTTTTATGGTAAACATATTTAAAATTCTTCAGTCGTAAATAAAGTTTTTGATGTAAGGATTTTGTTCTTAAGTTTAAAATTAAATTTAATTAAAATTTTTTTTATATAAATTTTAGAACAGAGTATAGGCAAAGCCAAGATGGAGGGTATGGAACAAAATTAAGTATAATATTATGAAATTTTGTATTTCATTGGCTTTCATACCAATTCCGCATGGTGAGAATTTATTTATTTCCTTAGTTCTTTAGTTTTTTCGCACTAGATTTCCTCTTTTGAAGTAGATTAATTGGAAGTGAAGGTACAAGGCTTAAAAGATGAAAATTTTACATCAGAATAATTATAACACTTGATTTCACAAGTGGAACTGAACCATTTGGTTCGTGACACTCATTTTTCAAACCAACAAAGTGGATCTCAAGTCTTCATTGTTTAGACACAGAAATAACAAATTAATTTTATAATAATTCATTATGACAGAACAGTTTTATTCCTTTTGTATAAGAAAAATTGTTTGAGGTCTCAGTTGACTCTATCTGATGAAATTGATGATTTGCGGTTATATGTAGATTCGTCAAAAATAAGGTTAAAAGCATTGCTACTGCATAATTTATTTAAGAAACTTTAGATATCAGTAGAAATATTCAAAAAATACAATTTTTAGTCAAAAAAGTATACATAACATGTTAAAAATTTTAATTGCCTTCAAACGCGCATATTTTATGATTCAAAAGTTATAAGATTTTTAGTGGACTGTAAGGTCGTTTTACGAAATATCACTGCGTTTATTCATCTTGTATAATTATATTATTATTCAAAAAATGTTCAATTTCTGATGATTTGAAAATTATATAAAATTATTTGACAATGATACAAATTCTATGAAAAGTACACCTCTGCAGTGATTAGGACTATTTCCTTAATAATCATAGTTCCATGTATGATAAACTGACTGCTTTTAAAACGATAAATATATTTGGGATTCAAAAATATTTCGTTTTAATTATATTAATACATTATATTTCTAAGTAACTAAACAAAATTTTTAATTAGAATTTTCATGAATAGCCATATTTTATACAAGTAAATATTTGGTAGGATTCAATTGACAAGGGAACCCTAAAAGTAAATTCTAAATAACCATGCATATAAGAAAACATAATTTTGCTATATATTTTATTATTGTTGCATTTTTTATAACCTTTTGAACAGTAAGTAACTCGTAAATTTCTGTTACTTACTGGACTCTCAGCACAAGTGGTAAAAGCATCACAGTCCCGCGGGTACCAAGCGAACCACAGCAATGGAGTGTATAGCTTATAACACAAATAAGTTTTTGTTTAATATTTTTATGTTTTGTTGGTGGGGCACGACGAAGTAATTTAATCTGTTTTGGATTTCCGTAGAGATTTTGTCTCTTTAAGGGCTAAAAGTCTTAATTTATTAAGTATTTCTGGCACTCTCTAAACAATAAGGAGTCTTTGTAGTTTGATTAAATTTTGTTGTTAAAATGAGTGGAAAATTGATATTTTTGTATGCATTAAGGCAAAAATATTTTTAAATTATATTTTTTATTCATTTATTTTTAAATTAACGGAAAAATATCATATCATAACTTGCAGAATTTTTTATATTGTTTACATAGATAATTATTAAATAAATAATTTAAATTTATTTGCGAAATCTTTATCGGCTACATTTTGTATTTTTTAACAATTCTAAATTATAATTTAATAAGTTTATTATTTTCGGCATTGATTTTAATCCGACGTGGTGAATAAATTATATTCGCTTGTTCTATATGAATTCAGGAAAAGATATTGAAAAAAGGTTGATTTGATTAGCTCCAGAACTTAGAGACATAGAGGCACCTTTAGCACTTTGCATAGTAACAGACAGACAAGCAAACTGACAGACATTCATCCTTAAATGGGTGAATGAAATTATAAAGATTTCCATTGTTTCCTGTACTTTGTAAGAAAGATGTGGTCACCATCGTGTGGCTATTTGGATTATTATAACTATTGATCAACTAACTATTATCAAACTATATTGCTATATTAATCAAGAAATGTTGTTAATCATTATGAAACATTAAACAACATTTGACCGCTTTATAAATATTATTAACTCTGTGTCCTGATCAAAATTTAACACTTGCCTTTAAACACATTTTCATTAACTTATTGTATTAATTTTAGTAAGTAGAATATCACTCAAATTATTATTGAACTAACATATATTTTAAGATACTACAAGCGTATATATACTTTTGAAGTCTTCAGTTTTTAATTGTAGATTCCTAACACGTATTCATTACATACAATAGCATATGTACAGTGTGTTTTCTTAATCGATCCTTAACGTTGTCACGAACGTGAAATATCTTCGGTAGTTTTAGTTTGAGTTGGACTATCACAAAGTATTTATTTGGCTATTTGAATATTCGCTTTACAGAAACTACAGAACTTGTGTGTAAGAAACCAATGTAAAATGTTTCTCAAATCTACAACAGTTTTATATCTAAAGGAGGTTTGTTACCTCTATTCTGCTTGCGTAAATCAAGATAGATTTATGTCAGAGTTATTAGAAATTCGGTGGGAGTGTAAATATTCTCTTCCAAAATGGAAGATGGTAGTGCAGGAAAAGGAATTAAAGGACTAATATTCCACAAATCCAACACAATGGGAAAAAATGCTTACTTTTTTAAGCCAAACATTCATGGCTTAGAGATATTTGTGAGAGAGCCAAGCAGCTCTACAATCTTTAGCAAACCCTTACTTCTAATCAAAGTTGATCTAGGAATGCTATTAATTTCTAAATACTTTAGTATATCGAAGAATTATGTAATATTTAAGTAAATACCGGGGTATGGAGCGCATGAGAGCAATGAAATGCCCTCAAATACGGGTACATGTTCTCCTTTCATTGGTCTAGAGCCCTTCTGCGGGAACCAAATAGCTTTACAAATTATCAAATATGTGAACGGGAGAAAGAAAACATATGTGAGCGACAGTTAAGAAGGTTCATTGTTACTGAACATTTTAAAGTTAAAGCTATCCTTACCCTTTGCAGAAACGGTATTAAAATCAATACTGAACTTCTTACAGTACACTGCAGAACACATGCAGAATATAGATACGGAAGAAAGTGATTTCTGTCGACTCTGTCATGAAGAGAAGGACAAATTAGAATATATTATATATTCTACTGCCCAGTGGTGGCAAGGCTTGACTACATTCGAAACGGGATCTTTATCCCAATCAAATAATTAAAATTAAACCCACAGCAATTACAAGATTTATAAATACTTTAGAATAGATATTTTAGGTCGGAGTGCATACATTTAATAAAAATAATAATAAATATTCTCTCCACATAGGGTTATTGAGTGAAGTTTTGTATTGTATTTTCAAGAGAAGTTTATGAAAGTTCTAACTTACTAATACAAACGCAATAAGGTTGAATCCCTTTCAACTACAGTTAAAGTATTGCGTTAATTTTGTTGAAGTTGTCTTTAGAACAATAGTAAAGGACGGAAAAATGTATGAACTTTTAGTGAAAAACTTTTAATTTTTACCAGTTTTAATTATATTTACTATGGTACCACCTAGATGTGTTATTGATTTAATTTCAAATGAAATCGAATGATAAGATGCAATCCTATTCTTCTTCTTCCTATTTCTTAGCATAACAGTCCTGGTTGGACCAATGCTTCCTCTACCAATTTTTACCACCTGACTCGATCCAATGCCAGGTTTTTTCAATCACTCACGCATAGCTTTATTAAATCTTCTTCAGCATCATCCAGCCATCTCTTTCTAGAACTGTCTCTTTTTCAGAATACAATTAGGGTATTTACGCGTGTTTGTTTTGCTGATTGTTCTCAGATCATACGCTCAAGCTGTCTTGGCCATATTCGTATAAGTCGTTGTAATTTTATTTATCGTATTACTTTCTGCTTGTTCATTGAGTTCTCTAAGATGCAATTCTATAGTCAGTGCTAATGATGATATTCTTTTTGTTACTAGTTTTGAGCTCGACTGTTTCGGAAGCAAAACCAATTATTGCAAAATATACACACGCTTTCAGCATATGCCATGTTGATAAAACTTCCATTATCTTTTTTGGTATAAGAATATGTATAAAAAATTGTAGTGCAGCGTACTTCAAAACGAAGGGTTCGAAAAGATCTCTTGTTTATAGTATTTAACACAGTTGTGGAAACTTATTCACTTATTCACGGGCTTGCGAATTCTTTCTGTTCCTTATAATTATTGTATGGAGTGGGTGGTTATAGCACTTAGATTTTATTTAGTACGGAAAATTTGTCTTTTTGGTTATAGTGTCGACTCATAGAGGTTAAGTTTTTAAAAATTTTGTTCTGAAACATGTTTATAGTATTTTATTCTTTTATAAAGACTATAATTAGTTGTAATATATTGATTTCTTCATTTCATTGTTATCGTTATTGTCATTGTTATTCATTGTTGTTTAGTTGGATACTTTAGTCTATTAAGTCATTAGGCAACATCCATTATAACATATGTTTAGCTATAGCTTGGGGCTTATTGTCTTTATTTACTGTAGTTTGTGTAATTTTTATAAAAAATTGAATATTCTTTCGTTTAAAAAAAAAATTGCTCCTTTTGTCCTTTCTTTGTTCGAAATTCCTAAAATTCATAAAAAATATTTAAGATTTAATATTTCTTTAAGGTTTTATAGAATTAATCGCAAATAAATTTTTGAACAAAGAGTATTGCTAATTTTATTGTCATCTTTAAAATATATCTTAGAAAGTTCTTTAGTCGGGCAATTACTTAAAATATTTACAATAAAAGGTCCATTAAAACTCAACAAAATCTATTAGTGCGTATTTATTATTAAGAGCTCTTCAAATGGCCGAATTTAACATTTAAAGGGCAGGAAACTCAATTGTATAAATGGTTTTCATCGCACTTCAAAATCGAAAATGCTTTCAAGTGCAAAATTTTCTTTAACAAGATTTGAAGTGGCGTTCCATTAAATCCACTTTTATATTTCGAATAGTGAAACGTGCACATGAACGTGGGTGTCCTTAATCCCAATCATAAAACATCATCAACGAGGACAGCAAAACAGCATGAAGAGGAGAAAAAACAGCAAAATAAGCTGAAAAATCCTGAGAACTTGTGTAGGCACAAAGACTGGACACAACTAGTGTCAAGGTTGGTTATGGTTGCTAAAGGAGCTTACCTTCTCTAAATTCAATTGTGCTTTGTTGTTATTTTTTTTTTTGCGTACGTCAATAGATCGAAATGAACTTCAACGAATTTTGGTGTCTTGTGGTTAATTTAAATTGACTTACATTTTGTAATAATGTCTCCTTTAAGTTATGGAATTTTCAAGGAATCTCATGCATGTATTATTAAATTTACTTATTGGCACTATATCGTACTGAAGCACGCAGAGGAGAGGAGAAGGCAACGTCTTTTAGATTATGAGCTCAAAGGAACTGACAAGAATGCTAAACTCGCACGAGCCTCGCACGAGTCTCGCATGAAACGAACAGTTTTTAAATATATTTTTTTCGCATTTAATTCATATTTAATATTCATTGCATGATGTAACCTTCAAGGACTATGATTTTTGTTCTCATTGCGCGCAAAGGAAGCGATAGTGCATGTTAAATGGAAACGTCAACACCAGATTGAAGCAACAAGACAAATACAAACACAAACACAAATATAAATAAAAACGGAAATACACTCGCAAATAAAAATAAAATGGCGATAAAAAGCAATCACATCGCAACCAAGAAATCAATGTCAAATTTACAACTGTGTGTGTGTGCTTGTGTATATGACAGTGAATGTATTTGAATAGGTAGCAGTGCTGGTGGCATATTCGTTTGTAGTAAAGTGATCCGTGCCAAGTAAATGCCATTTTAGTACATCCAGTTTTTTTTTTTGTTGTTACTTATCTACATGAATGGTGCTTTTATTCCTTTTGTAGTTACGTGTTTGTGTGTGTGCAAATAAAAGTTTTAATTTATGCGTTTGTAGTTGGTTTGTATGCTAAAGTGTCTTGGCAGCATTTAACGCATTCTTCGAGGATTTCACAATATTGCGCTAATGTGCGTGTTCTTCTATTAAAAATTGATAGTGCGTGATTGATGACAAATAAATGAAGAAATTACTAACTAGTACAACATAAATAACACTATTCGATTATCACTGTGGAAGTATCAAAATATATTTTTTTATTAGGTCGAGTAAGGAACAAAAAAAAAACAAATTACTAAGTGGGGGGTAAGCCATTAGACATGATTGTTATGTTTACTTTAGGTAAATCGTTCATAATTTAAATTGATGATTTGAATTTTTTTGCCATAAAGTTTATTATTTTTTCTATATTTAGTAATATCATTAAAAGATTTTATAATTCTGATAGCGTCTCGGGAAAGCTCAACTATTGTATTATTTTTCAAGGTCGTTTTGATTGGCATTTAGTGACTACTAAATGCAAACACATTAAAATTAATATTCATTTCAAAATTGAATTTAAATTAAAATTATGAAACATGATTTAAAATAATTAAAATAATAATGAAAATTAATATTTCCATATTAAGAATTTTTTATGAGCACCGTCATCAAATGAAATTGGATTTTCATTTGAATGATGTCATTATTACAAAATGGAATGGTAAATAAAATAAAGAGTTGAGATTAAATATATAAAAGAGAATAAAGCAATAATAAACGAAGTTTTGCTGAAAGTTTATTTTTTCATTGACTACTTTCCGTACTTGCTAAATAAGAACTTGTAACAAATAAAAAATGTAGTTAAAATTAATTGTTAATTTAATTTAAATGAAATTGATGCTAAATTGTATGAACAAGTTTAATTAAAATTGTATAGTGCCCTGATGATGACTATAGACCATAGTCGAAATATTGGTTAAAATAAAATCTTTTAATAACAAATAAAAATTTTTTTAAAGAGTTTGTTATTTAACAATTGAGCAATTAGTTTGTAAAAAAACAAAATTATTATAAACAAGTTTGTTAAAATTTTTGATATTATAAAACTGATTTCAGCTATACTTTTAAAATTTAAGTTTTCATTGTTCAGTGTAGACTTAATATGGATTTCAATATCGACGACCGAAATGTGGTTAATCCTCATAAATTTCGATATCTTTATTCATAGCCATATACTCCTTTAAATTCATATCCTCATCAACATTCTCAATTCGAGCCTTATTGTATTGAATTTGGCGACGTAGGCTTCTTTATAAAAAAGAAAATTAATATAAAAAGGAACCCACCCATAGCAATTATTCATTTTTCTAATTTTAAACAAAAAACTATCATGTTTTTCATAACATTATGCTCTCATATATGCTTAATTATTTATTTAGTTGACTATTACAGTCATAAGTCATCTTAGACCGCGTTGAGCCAAACACCATCAGCAGTTCCCTGCCGCCAGTTAGTAATATGGAGTGCTTACAAATCGGTGGTCACCAGCGTGTATTGAATCAAACACCTTTGAAACCCAATCAATTTCTTCTATTCGCAAGACATGATCAAGATCGCGTAGCTGCTGAATTCTTATACGCTTAACTAGCTCAATGTCTCGGTATAGCTCGTGCAACTCATTCTTCCAAATAAATCGATACTTGTTGCCAACGCATAAGGAACTATAGACCTATCGAAAAATTTTTCTCTTGATGAGCATTCAATTACTGCCCTCGATGAGCATTAACGCCCTTTGATTATTGCTGATAATTGTACAAGCTTCTGCATTATACAGCAGTACAGGCATCGTAAGAGTTTTGCAAAGGATATCAATTGCCTATTAAGCGCAAGTGACATCTAACATATTCCAAACTAACAGATTCTTCATTCCAATCTGTCTGTATTTGACTATGTTATTATAAAAGATTAAAATATTCAATTTCTCTCGCAATCTTAGTTCAATTATTGACGAAGAGATGGCGCTCTACTAAGTTATTGAGCAATATATTACGAGATGCAGCTTTAGAGTGTATATTGCTTATTATATATTTATATATAACTTATTTTACTTAATTCTCAAACTTACTACACGACTATGACATGGAGAATAAATATGAATTAATCTTATTTCTAAAATTATTTAACTTTTTTTTGTTAAATTCATTCATTATTTTCCAATATATTTTAAGGTCTATAAATATATAAACAAACTTGACTTGGTATATTACTTAAATTTGAAAAACTAAATTTCTGAATGAAGTCTGGGGTCTTCGTCGTTATTTAAATTTTTAAATTGCTTAATTAATTGAGTTTCACTTTTTTATAAAGGAAACTCAAATATGTCCAAGTATTCTCTTTATGAACATAAATTTATTTAAGGTTAATTGTTTCTTGCCGATAATGGCGGGTCTTTTTATGACGAAAGAAACTATTTAAAAGTTAGACGGATTCGAATAGCAAAGAAAGGACAAAGACAAATATTTTTTATTTTTAATTTATTGAAATTTGGCTGACCATACAACGCTGTTTCGAGTATTGCCAAGTACTCTTCATCAGTGGTCTTTAGAAATAATCGAATTTT
>NC_051847.1:87520506-87528889 GCF_002237135.1 Teleopsis dalmanni | reverse complement strand
AATAATCGAATTTTTATTTAATTAGTTTATAGTCCGTATATAATTTGTTTGGACTGCAAGTGCCAGGCTTAGAACTCATGCCTGTCAAATTAGAAGCGATGACTAATCGTGTTTATCCACAAATAGCCAAGGCTGCACAAACTTTCAATGCTCAAATTCCAGGTTTTGTCACTTATTTTTATTTAATTAGTGACACCAACTAAAGCACTTTCCGTGCTTTAAATTAGAACGAGCTTATAAACCACAGCTTTATTTGGAAACACAAGTTCAACGAATTGAAAGTTAATCTTTGAGCTTGCCTATTTTTGTTTCAAAGCTATTCTTTTTGTAGAGACATCTGTTATGCATAAATTTATTTAATCGATGTATCTATCATGTACACATATCAAATTAAATTGCTAGGGTTAAAAATTTAGAAAATATGAATAAATAATTTCATTAGTTTTTAATAAACAAGCTGAATTTTTAAATATTTGTGTAAAAGTCAATTTCAATACTAATAATTTATAATATTACTTTTTGCAATAAATTTAATTTGGATTAATTATGTTATTTCTATTTTATACCATATAGCTGAACTGAAATATCAAATAATTTACATTTTGCGAAGTTCAACTTGGATAAAAATATCTAAACGAAAAACAGTTTGATTATTGATTGATTTGACTAGAAGTAGCAAATATCAAAATTCACTATAATTGGGTTACGAAAATATACTAAAGAGTGTGGGGTGCACACGCTTAATAAACAGAAAACCCAGAAACTGAATGCTTTTAGTATGGGAAGTATATTCAATTATTGTATTATGTGTCCAATAATTCGTACGTACCGAGGCAAAATAGTAAACACAGGACATGCATTGCACAAAGAACACTGAAGTAAGCAAATAAGTGTAGCATTTATGACTGGAGTATTGCTTTCATTGGCCATTTTATTGAGGTTGACGTGTCTTGGACCTTATTGACTTTACCATTTCCTAAGGTTGAGTAATGCAATTAGTTTGTGCAACTTAAAAAAATATATTAGCAAATTACAGTTGTTTTCAAAATAATTCCAGAAATATATGTAATAAAATCAATTATATTGGGAAATGCATTGAAGGATATATTGGTAGGAAGAAAATTAAGTCAGCAAAAAGGTCACCAAAATGTAACTATAACTTAAGTTTACTTATACTATTTGAACACTACGTTTGTATCAATCATACGAATTAAAAGATAACATATACTCAAATTGATATATTTACATACTCGTCATTCATTTTTCACTTCTAGTTCATATTTAGTATTTACTCAAATAAGAGAATTTTATTTAAAATTAAAGTGAAATAAGAATTAAAGTTAAAATTCACATTCCACAAATGTATTTTTTGTAATTTATTTATTATCTTACATATTTATTTTTACAACTCATGCGAGTATCTTATTTTTAGCAGTTAATATTGATTTTACGCCAAGTTCAATGATATTTTATTTTTTTACATATAAAAATAGCAAGTCCTGTTAAAACGAAAAATTTCCCAAGAGTTAAAATCATTTACCAAATATTCCTATCATCACTATCATTACTTGGCATCACACAACACTCCAGAATTTGGCTTTCCATTCTTCCTATTCTATTCTTCTTCCCATATCAAATGAAACTTATCATCTCAAAAGACAATTTTTGATTGTAATTCGCATCGTCTTCACGAATTGTTTTCTATACAGTAATTTAGATAATAATTGCACAATAAGATCTTCACTGAAAAGTAAACGAAATGTTTCTTAGAATGTCCTTAACTAAAATTGAGGAAGATTTTCAATTTAAAAGCTCTTGTTAATATATCCACTTATCGCAATGTCAATACAAATAGATGTCAATCTGTCTTAAACAGCAAAATTAAGTGTTGTTTTCAAAGACATTTGCGTTTTCTTTAAAAAGTAATTCAAGAGTGTATTTTTTGACAACAATCTTAATGTTCAGATATAATAAAACACACTACAGTTGTAGAGTTTTTTTTCTTAACAATGAAAACACCAATATTTATTCAGAGCCTCCACAATATTGTATTTATTCACTTAAATATTTAATTGAAATGATTTATTCTAGCCACATTGTATTAAATTTTTATAGAGTTCCTTTTATGTCCTTATATCCTTGAATTGTTGTTGAACCAAATTTTTTAACTGTTGTAGAATAATTGTAGATTTGGGTTTTTATATAATTTTATACTTATAGAATTATTTTATTTTGATATATTCGCACTTGGAAAAAACAATACTATAAAAAAAGTTTTATAAAAAGGATTTGTAAAAAAAGACCTTTAGTTAAGAATTAAATTTTTAAATTTAAATATTTACATTAAATAATTATTTGGAATTAAAATTTGCATACAAAATAATTTTCTTATCATAGAACATAAAATAGCATATAAAAAATTTAATTATAACATTGTTTAGGTTAGGTTAGGTTTACTTGGCTAACCAAATGTCAATATGCCAAATAAAGATGAAACTTATACATATTTGTAGTTAAAATTATGAAAGATGTCTACATTGCTTGCGAATATAAGGGGTGCTTGAAGCTTCAAATCTGATAGAAAATAGTTAAATATGTAATAACGTTTAATGTAGTTCATATCATGATTATTGCCATATCTGAATAATCTGAATAATCTGAGTAATCAGATTCAGATTCTGAATAATATTTCAATTAAAGCAAAATATTCAATCTTATCTGCAGTATTTAATAAACCTATCCATCAATTATTTGTGCGAGTTTTAAAAAACGATGCGGTTAATTAGGATTTCAAGTTAATTAAGTTAATTTCAAGATTTCAAGTAATATTCTGCTTCTGCTCAAATAGTATCCGAATTGTGGAAATAAAACACACAAATTTAAATTTTACTCCAAATTTATTTTATCTTCTTTAAAATATGCTCCTTCTGAAGCGATACACATATGCCAACGATTAACACAATCTTCCATACACTTTTCGTAGGCCCGTGAACGTATGGGTTTTAGTTCCTTCAGCGAATTCTCTTTTACCGATTCAATCGATTCAAAACACTTACCACGAAGGGGAAATTTGAGTTTCGGGAACAGGAAAAGGTCACACATCGCCAGATCTGGCGAATATGGTGCTTAAGTGATGACAGTGGTGCCGTGTTTAATCAAAAAACCTCGTACAATGAGAGCCGTGTGCGATAGAGCATTGTCGTGGTGAAGTATCCAATTGTTGGGTTTCCATAAATCTGGTCTTTTCTTACGGATAAACTTACGCAAATGCCACATAACGCCGAGGTAATATTCTTTACTGATGATATGGCCCTCTGTCAAAAATTCGTAATGAACAACACGAAAAAAACAGTGAGTATAACTATAATTTTCCAGTGACTTATGCGTAATTTTTTGGGTTTTGGATCGTTTTCGATGCGTTTCATAAATGTAGAGTCGTTTCCATGCTCAAAAATCATTTCTTCACACACGTTCTTTCGGTATTCTTTTTGCAAAAAATCAAGTTGTTTCGGTACAAGTCGAGCTGCAACGGATCCATTTGACATGTTTGAGTCACGAGCAATCTCCCTTTCAGTCATACGACGATCTTCCACCACAATTTTCTTGATTTTTGCCATGTTTTCTTCAGTATTTGATGTTAATGGACGTCCAGAACGAGGCAAATCTTCGATCACTTCACGACCTCCTTTGAATGATTTATACCACTCCTATCCCTGTGTTCGAGACATAGAAGAGTTCCAGTAAGCTTTCTGTACTATTTTCAATGCTTCAACACATGAAATTTCGTTCAAAACACAAAATTTCAAACAAACTCGTTGTTCAACAGAATTTTTCATAGTCAAATCGCTAAATGCACTTGATGTGGTGTCACATTAACAGCTGCTGTAAATAAACTAATTGACAGATGGCGCTCAAATTTGTACCATATGTCAAAAAAGGGTGTACCAACATAACAAAAAAAAATTTTTTTGAAAAAGGTCTATTACTTAAGGAGTAGTTAACAAACGGGTACTTTTTGAGCAGAAAGTATATAAGTATTGTTATACTTTAGTTTTGTACTCCATATCTACTATCCATTTTTTCTGAAATTAATTAGTTAAAATATGTCACAATATGTGGATAATATTGTGTATTAGTACGGGTGCGAAATTTTATTTAGGTTGTTACAGGTTCTGATACACACGTAGCTATTGTATATTCCTTTCTGAAAGGACATTGAATATTAACAAATTATTTACCAAAAAAAACAAAAAACTGAAACCAACTATATATTTTTAACTATGTTTCACTATGTATATTTTGTTCTTTTCTAGTAAAATCCAGTATAATATAAGTTATTTGCATTTGATAAGTCGTAACTATCTACAATTTATTTAACATGAATTACTTAATCGCATACTACAGATTTAGATTATATTGATGAATATATTTGTTAATACAAGTACCTCTTTAAGTTTTAACTTAATTTAACTCATCATCGAATTTGTGTCAAAACTTTGTCAGAATTTAAATTATATTATTGATAAAATGATACAATTTATTATAGTACAAATGCTAAATGAAATAAAAGGACCCTTTAATTTCTTTTAGTTTCTAGTTTCTTTATTGCCTTGAGCAATTTTACTATCCTTTCCTCCAAATAGTTATTCAAATGGAATTGTGAGTCTTTACTGGTTCACACCATAATAAATAAATACAAATTATTTTGTTTAAAATATAAATATTTCAGAAACGTTTTAACTTTAAATGAGTTACAGTTGAATATTGCCGTAAGGATATCCTAATAATATAAAACTTTACTGTCGAAGCGCATATTTACCATTTTTGTTAGATAACAAATGGATAATTATGTTATTTCTGAATTAAGTAACTCCTTCAATAGATGATGGGGGAGTTTTAAGGTACAGCTCGTGCTATACTGTAATATAAGCATCCCTGACGTGTCCTTCTTCATTTTTATACATATTTTTTGTGTTCTGTTATCTAAATTTTAACATATTTTAAAAGTTGCTTTCTTATGTTAATGTTTAATAAATAAAAATGTTTAATTTGTTATAAAAAAAATTTTAAGACAACCTAACAGGAAATGAGAAAAGGTTCAATTTGGTTTTGTTGAAGCTTAAACATCCTTCAATCATTTTGTCATGCAATTTACCATTTATTAACCTTTTCTAGTAATTTTCTAATATTTAAATTTAAAAAATCTAATCCTAATCTTATGGCTTTAAATTGTCTGAAAATCTTTATAGGTTTTGGTATTAAATAAGATAAATAATATTATATTATAAAAAATCTTGTATACATTGTATTATTTTCCAATTTTCTGCTCTGTGATTTCTAGTTATTGCCATCTGATATGGCTCAGTATGTCGGCTATGGTGTTTTTCCACTACATACAGTCAATCTCATTGATTTAAGAATTTCGTATGCCAATGGCTCGTAAGACAGGTCCTATGAAATATAAATATAAAAGTTTTTAACTGAAATTAATATTTTTAATTTTTTGTATATTTAATAAACTTTTTTAATTTGCTTATTTATGTAAAGAGGTCACAGGTTAAATTTATAAAATATTAAAATTATCGCGTGTTCCTAAGCCCTTCAAACACATCTTTACTTATGTTCTTGTAAAGCCATTTGCATGGTTGCGTATTACAATTTACTATAGTTTAATTTATTATTTATTAATCGAAGATCTAATAACTGTCTCTATGTTTTTCCATATATATCTACGTATAATAGTCTTATAATATTGTAGCTATATGTAAGATAACTTTAAGCCGAAGGTTCCATTTTCATTTTGGACCCACTTTTTTGATATTAATTCTTTTTTCTATTCTTTCGATGGCAATTTTCTATATCAATACATTCCAAGATATTCAATGAGGGACTCAGGAAAAATATACTACCACAATTCCTAAAATCATCTTAAAGACTCCCTCAAAGTGAACTTCTTGCAAGTGTTTGAATGTACTTACAGAAATAATGTCTTTGTCAAGACACACTGAGGCAGTGTTTCCTAGCCTGTTTCCTGTAGTAAGTGTAATATAAATAGATTCGTTATCGATATTTTTACCATTGAAACAAGTTTCCATGGATTTATGTTCTAGCTGAAATATAGTCAAAAGAAATTTTAGATGAATGGCCTAAAAGTATAAGTTTGGTATTATATATATATATAAATGTTGTTACCAACACATCTTTTGGAGAGGGGTATGCTGTGTATATATATAATATATTGTACAAAACAGACGCTTAAATACCATCATGTACATTATACAACTTAATGGCATATGGTAAGCATATTACTTACTTACTTATTTGACCATAATAACCCGTAACTGGGTTTTAGTGTCACATGGTATGTCTACTCAGGTCGCTCTGCTGTGTGCGCGTCTTCTCCAGCCTCGACTAACAAAGTCCGGGTAGTGCTTCCTCAACTTGATCACAACACCGGAGACATGGTCTACTTCTACGACGTTTTCCTCAAACTACTAAGATCATTGTGATTGTCATGTTAATTGGTTCAATTATAATAATGTTGTGATAAAGCTCGTACAGCTCGAGGTTCATTCTTATGTGGTAGTCATCGCCCACTCCTCGCAGATCAAATATCTTACGATGAACTTTTCTTTCGAACACTTCCAGTGCTGCTTCATTATTCTGTGATAACGCGATTATTCTGTGCACTACACAGAAGCACAGGAAGGATGAGTGACCTAAATAGCGTAAGTTTTGTTTGTCGAGAAAGTGCTCTACGTCCTAATTGCCTACTGAGTCCATAGTAGAACCAATTAGCAATGGTGATTCTTCGTCTGACCTTCAGGCTGATATCATTGTTGTTTGTTATGATGGTGCCAATGTAAATGAAATTCTTGACAGGTTCTAAAGTATAGTCGCTAGTCATTAGAGCTGCATTCAGGCGATGCATATTTTTACCAGTGGCAGATATATATATCGTTTTGCCCTCATTTATCGCTTAGCCCATTCTTGCAGATTCCTTATCGATAGCAGCAGAGGCAGGTGTGACTTCACGCGAGCTACACGCAATGATGTCAATGTTGTCGGTGTAAGAAAGGAGTTGGACACATTTGTAAAATATTATTCCATTACGATGAACTGATCTCCGCATAATCACTTCTATGATGAAATTAAGAAGAGCACACGAAAAGGAAGAATATATCAATGACTACATAGAGTACATGTTGCGCAAAAAGCCTATTATGGATGAAAACGACTAATTACAAGTAATAATATTTCACAGAAATAAAACTAAAAAAGTGCAACACATTGATACTCCCAGTAGTAACATACGGCTGCGAGACATGGAGATTAACTGAAACTGAAGCAAGCAAGATTGCAGTGTTTCAAAGGAAAATACTCAAAAAAATTTTTGGCCTCGCGAAAGAAAACGGAATCTATCGCATAATATTCAACTATGAGCTAGAACGACTAGCTGAAGGTGATACAATTAATAAATTTATGGGAAAGTAGCGATTAGATAGGTTGAACATAGGTATGATAAGAATGCCAGATACAAGAGTACCGTTTAAGATTTATTAGAAATAAGTAGGCAGCAGCAAAAGAAGAGAGTAACAAAGAAAAATATGGAAAAACAGTATGCAGCAGAGTACATAAGAAAACATAAGAAATTGGAAAACAAATACAAAAAACAGAAAAGGTCCAACATGGACTGTATAGTCACGAATGATGAATGATGATGATAACATAATAAGGGATCACTTTGTCTAAAGTCGCGCACCGTACTAAACAGTTTGGAAAGATACGGTAATGCCTTGACGAAGCTACGGGTACTGTTCCACGTCATTCTGCAGATTCGTATTAATTTAGTAGGGATATCAAGCTCAGACATTTCAGTATATATGCGATCTCTTATGGGGATATCGAAAACTGCCTTAATATCGACAAAACGATGGTGGTTGTTTGTGTTGTGTTTGTGGTTTTTTTTTAGGATTTTTCGCAGTGTGAATATATGGTTAATGGTGTAGCAATCAGGTCGGAAAAAGCATTGATAAGGCCCAATAAGTGAGTTACTAGCTCAGCTTGTGTTGTGTTTGCGGGTTTTTTTAGGATTTGTCGCAGTTAGAATAACTGGTTAATGGTGATAACTGATAAGGTCCAATAAATGAGTTAATATCTAACTTTAACGTTTCGTATGGTATAGCTAAAAGGACCTTAAGATATTTTAAGCATATGTTATCTTTAATTTTAACATAGAATGATTTCTCACTCGAATATTATTATTGATATAAAATTTTTTCATATATCTTGAATATACAATATTTTATTTTTTGTTATTCACAGCCTTGTGTTTAAGCTCATACTTCAAAGTGTATGTTTTTTTAATTTGTCTTATATAAAT
>NC_051847.1:87503232-87520406 GCF_002237135.1 Teleopsis dalmanni | reverse complement strand
TAGTATGCACCAAAACAAATATATTGCAAAATGTTTCATCACGGTGTCATCATCTCTGATATAAATATTTTTTATAAAAATTAAAATATAATTAAAATATTTAACACAAATTAATAAGTGTAATTTTTTATATTTTTATGTGTTAAATAAACAAACCAAATCCTCGTAGTAATCAAACTCCTTATTAATATTATAAAATGTAATAATATATCTCCAATAAGATAAGATTTTGAGGTGGTGAAGCGTGTACTCTAAAGTATGAGAACTTTACATTTTTTAATACACAGTCTATTATTAATTTATTATTTATTATTTTATTGTTTATAAAAAAATTAATTAAGTATTAAAACTGAAGACATTTCGATGCAATTTGTTTTAAATAATTTATATTTGTTTATACAAAATATTTACTTTGTTTGAAATTGAAAACTGTGCAATTCATTATGTATTACTGAATGTTTTTATAATATAAACAAAACAATTTTTTCAGCTTTTAAGAGAAATAATTAAAATATTTATAGCGAATGCAAAAGAAATTGAACTCAATTATTAAGAAATAAAAAGAATTTTACTGCAATTTGCTAAAAAATATTGCCTGGAAACAAATTTTGGTAGAATATTAAATTAAGATTTATATATGGAACAAATAAATAAAAATATAATATAATTTGAATGGTACAGAAATAAGTATAAACCATTTAATTTAAGCAATTTAAATTGAATTTAAAATTAAAATATTAAATTTAGTACACATTTTTAAACATTTAATATCTATATAAAATTATAAAATATTATTAATTAAAATAATAGAAAAAGAATTTTATTTCTTGTAGTTCACTAACTTTACGAAAAAAAAACCTATTTATATAAAATTTATATTCAAAAATGATTTTAATATAATGTAAATGTATATAATGAGTTAATATATTTTTAAAAAATTTATGATTTAAAATTAATATAGAATTTTAATATGATTGATTGTTTTAATAAAATCTATGAATTTATCTTACCTATTTTGCTTGAGCTTCCTGAAGTAAACACTATCTTCAGGTAGTGAAGTGGCATTTTTATTATTCGCATTATGTGCAGCGTAGATGTCATTTAATTTTGCTTCGGTCAAGTTGAACATTCTCAAGATAGTTTGATTGTTTCTATCGACTTCCTCGGTACGAATGATAGTATCTTCATCCACAAATGGTATGCGTTTTATACGATTTCCGTTAACATTTTGAATTACTGAAAATAAGATGAAAATGCAGATGCCAGTTGACAAAAGCCTCTTGTAGTTTGACACAATAGCAGGATCCACAAAATACATTTTGCTCATCACCAAGTCAATTGAAATGTTTATAAAATTCTATTTTGACAATTTTAATAATTAATTTGAGTTAATGTTTTTTAAAATATATAGAACATTTTATTGCAAAAGTTTATTTATTTTTTAAATATTTTCGAATCGCACAAAAAAACAAACACAGTTCAGATTTTTATTAGTTTATTTTATCAATAAAAATATTTAGTTTAGTCTTAGTTTGCGTTTAAGAATGATTTGATATTTTATATGAATATTTTGATATTTTGATATTTTCGGATTTTTCCGATTTCTAGATGTCTTCACTCCAAGAACACCAAGTATGAATTGATTTGCGCGAGGCACTTTTAAGACTTAAATAACTTTTTTACATCTATCAGACACAGTGTTTGTTTGGATTGCGTTTGGTATGGTATACTTCGTATGCGAAACGATATACTAGCGACGTAAGTATTTAATACCTTACCCAGCGTTAACTCTACGTTGCACTGTAAAAAAATTATTTTGATGTTGTGTGCAAAATTTCTTTTTGTTTTTAATTATTTTTTTAATATATATAAATTTTGGGGTAGTGTATAATTTGCAAATAGAAAATCTTCAGTGGACGCACAGACTGAAGGAGGATTATCATAACGATTAGTTGTGGGCGCGAAATTCAAATATTTGACAAGAGTTAACATTCTTGACCAAATATATTTGAAAATTCGATTAGATCCGTTTTGTTATAAATAAAATCTGCAATGATTAATGATTAATGATTAACAACAAATTATTTAACCAAGTATTACTTATCTGTATAGGTAAGTAGTATAAATTAGATAATCTATAGTAGTGAATAACTAACTACTAGTTATATAACATAAATGAAGTGAATTTTATATTAAGAGGCTTTAATTAAACCCTTCAGGGGCATTTGTAAATTTAGTTAGAATAGCTACAGCTTTATGATTGGTAGTCCGAATAACATATACGATGTGACTTTTATATTATACGAGTAAGGCCACAACTAAACCATTCAGAGATATTTGGAAATTAAGAAACTTTATTGAAAATTACTTCTTAATTTTATTAGAGAAGCAATAGCCTTATGACCCTTAGTGTGATCTTTTTGAAAGAAGATATCTCGTAGAAAGTCTGCTAAGTTACAGTTTGAATCAGATTATGAATAATATCTATTTGTGTACCATAGATGTTATAAAAACTATTTCTGAATTTTATAACATAATGGTGCATTGACAAATATCTGCTACCTAATGTAGTGACGCGATCATTTCCTTCACCCTCAATTAATAATAGGTGGTCAGTTTGATAATTTTAACTAAGAGTGCCTCACAGTAAAAGTAGTATTTCTGGCTAAAAAGTGCAGAATACATACTAAATTATACATTTTTTTACCTTTAGTGAAGCGGTAAATATTTTCTATCTTATGTAGTGACATGAAGTGTTACTATTACTGAGCTGAGGATATTTCTTTAATAAAAAGAAACTCTAGGCAGTAGCTAAAATAAAATCTGAAGTTATTTTGGAGTATAACTACAAATTATTCTTACAGCCCACAATATTTCAAAAGAATCAGTGATAACTCAGTGATAACTTAAGTACGTCAATAAAAAAGTGAAAATATATCGATAATGAGTGTGGAGAAGTGGGTCCCTATATAAACTAAGAAATTGTTAAAGATATTAAATAAGTAAACTCAAAATTCAGAATATATAGTTCTCATGTTAAAGAACGGAGCTAAAAAATATTTCTTCTACTCAGGCACACAGTACGAGGAGAAAGTTTGAGAGGCTGAAGCCCTCCAATTTAAACTGAAGGATTATATTTACATATGTATATGTTTATTTATTATATCATTAATACATTATGACTATTAAATAAATTAATATTTCTTTTTGATTACTTAAATTATTTGAAAGTTTAAATCATAGTTGTTGAATTATAAATAAAAATACATTTTAAAATCTGTAAATTTCTTGTACTCTCGAATTGTCTTATACAACATTATCTTAAAATTAGTCCGAAAAGTTGATATTTATATCAGTTAAAGTGTGTGTAATAATCGATAATAATATAATAATGTTAGATAGGTTGAAAAATCACATTTATTGTTTAGTGTCCAAACAATTTGCCATAGATTACCAATTTTCCATAGATTGCCATAGATTTTGGCACAGATTATTAGTTCTTGGAAATGTGTTTTAAAAGGTTTTTCGCTAATTAGAAAAGATTATATATAATTCCTGAATATTCGAACAGGTATATGCAAGTAATTTTGTGTTCATTGAATAAAACTGAGCATAGTTTATAGGTTATGTGTTTTACTTTAACCATAATGTACTTAGAGGTGGATTATGAATTAATTAATCAACTTTTTTAGAAGATTTTGGTAATTATGAACGAAAAAAAATTTCTAATTTAAAAATATAATAAAAGAATATCTTTAAATATTATACGAGGGTCGATAATATAGGCCTTAAATAAATAAATTTGGCTATTTAATAATTTAAGTCTGGATTACATCTTCGATATGTGAGCTTCTCTTATTTTGGTGCAGATTAACCTGCACGAATATTTGAGAATATTCAAAAAATAGAGAAGAAGAGTTTATTGAGTAATCAAAATTTTAAAAAATATATATCTGAAAAAAAAGATAACTTGACAAGCTATATAGTGATTCCTTACCATTTTAAAGAATGTTTGCAGTATTGTTTAAAGATTTCCATTGTCACTTTATTAAATTTGAATAGAGTGAATTAAATCGAATATCTTATTTCGAAAGATCACCGTATAATGGTTAACGAGATTGGTGACGTAAATATATTAAATAAATGGATGTTAAAAATTTATCAAAAAGGAGGGTGTTGCGTTCCCCCACAGTGGATCAATTTCGTATCCCTGTTATTAAATTTAAGTAATTTTTGCAAATATTTTAGAGTAATCTATTAAGAGTTTCTGCGTCGTTTTATTAATAAGATATGAAATGAAACTTATTAATAGAATATATTTAAAATAAGCAATGATTCAATTTTTTTCGGTTATCACTGACTTATTGAACAGTTAGTTTAATATCATATATACAAAAATTTTTTTTGAATTCTGATTTAATTCTAAAGTGATTAATTAATTAATTAATTAATTAGTTAATTAATTAATGTTTTAAATTTAAGAATTGAATTTTATTATCTTAAGTTTACTGAAATGAATTACAGGGGAATAATTTAGAGGAATATTGTGGATATAAAAAAAAATAATAAAGAATAAAATGTATTTTTCTTTAAATTTAAGAAATTATAATCGATTTTTTTAAAAAGCATATAACGAAGGAAAATATTGTGTGTAAAATAAATAAAAATTTAAAAACACAGAAAAAAATTTATATAATTGAAGATTTATTTTTTTTATTTATTTCTATTTATTAATTATTTCTTGTTATAAGACAAGATATAAATAGAATAAAACTGTTTAATTTTATAAATTAATAAACTAAAATTTTTGTTGTTGTCATTTCATTTCTATTTGAACCCTTCTAACTTTTAATTAATTTTATATTGTTTAAAAAATTACATATATTTTTAAATTAGTTTTTAATTATAATTTATAATATAACAATACTCTATTTTATCATAATACTTTTTAAGCAAAAAATCCAATATCATACTTTACACGATCTTGTGGACAGACATGAAAACATCTAAATTAGGCGTTAGATCTACTTTAAAAGTATAGTAAGTACATACTCATAATATCTGTGATATACTTTCAGTAAAATTAACAAATTTATAGTTATATGTGCTATTACTAACGTACTACTGACAAGTAGTTTATCCCAACCATATTATCTTCAGCGCTGGAAATACAAAGAATTTCTTTAAGTGTAGGCAATGACACATAATTGTTAGGGACGCTTTAAGTTAAAGGCGCTCATATGTACGCAAAGTGCAGCTGTGATGCATTTTTTGCGCAAAATCATTGAAGTTTGAAAGAGAAACATCGACATTCTAATTTCATCCAATCGCCAGGCAAATCATGAAAATGCATTTACATCTTTGGCAAATGGAAATGTTTGCTTCGTTATATAAGTGCAATCGTTATATGTTCAGTTTATGTAACTCGACAGGCAGTATATAGTTCCAGTATATAAATCAATGTCTGATTTGTTGTCAATTGTGGTTTTTTATATTGTTTCGAATAAAGAGGAAATTTTCTATATTACTCATGGTTATCGGATACGTCTGCATGCTTTTTGTTATAACTTCATATAAAGAATACATCTTTTATTACTAAATATCTTTTTATTAAGCTTTTTTGTGTTATATTATTGTCTAATACAAACAAAACTCAATTGAAGTTGCTGTCATCGCAATATTCATAGAAAAATGTTATATTTCAATATTACTTTTGTTCTTTGATTTGCTGAATGTTTCAGTAAAAAATGCTGGCGAAACACGATTTGTCTGAGATACAAATTCCACAAAGACTTTTTAAAATAATACTGAATGTTTCCGATAAACGCTAATGGAATATTCAATTATTAAGAAATATAAAAGGTGAATAATGGAAGATAATGTAAGATTCTATTTAAAATTTGATAATCATAAATGCTACTACTAAACTGTGTCCATTTGATATTAGACATACTTAATGCTATGTCATTCCAAGATAATGCTTTATCATTTCAATGTTATGGTTATCTTTAAAAGTAACAAATAATTATAGATGCTTTGAAATGAAACGGTTTCTGGTAAAATCCAAGTTAGAAAATTAAGTTACTGGAAATCTGAGTTAACTTACCATCACAATTTCGAACTCAATTTCGAATTTCAATTTCGAAAATTTTTGCTATTGTAGTGAGCTCATCTATTTGCCTCTTACTTGCGTCTGTAAGGTAGATCATCACTGAGTTAATGCAACTCAATCGACAGTTCTTGAGGATATCGGTTTAAGTTGTTTGCATATCTTCTATGTCCACAAATCGCATCTTTTCAATCGAAAGATGCATTTTTATAAAAAAGTAAGAGCATAGTTGCATACCAGGTGAATATGGGGATCGAATGACAATTAAAAGAAATTATATGTTATGCTGATAGATGGTAACAATTAGCAGTTGTCTGTTAATACTTGTTAAAGCTCAAATACATTCAGTTTAACTAATATCTGCCGAAATTACAGAGTTTAGTTGATCAACAGTCTTCTAAACATTTATATCGTTATGACCATTATTGTGGAGTGTAAACCATTCATAAATTTTTTCAAAGAGTAAATTTGTCATATATTGTAACTTTAGTTTCAATGACTCCATATCCAGGTTCGTTGGATGTGCCTCACCGGCAAATGTCATGAATTATAGATGCATAAATACCTATTTTTTAAAAAAAATTCTGTTTACTATTTTTTTTACATAATACTTAAGTTTCACATTTCAGATTATGTAGTAGTCATAATACATAATTTTAATTTATATCATGGGATTGTTTCAAATAAGTATTGAAGAGAACATTTATCTCTTTCTCTTTAGAAAATATCATTTATACGAGTAGAGCTTTCGTTATTCAAATTAATTTTTGTTTTTAAAAAATTATACGTAATTAAAACAAAAAGAAATCTAGTATGAACTTTATTGAAGCGTTAATTTTTTATATTTTTTTTTTTCTAAATTTTTTTTATAACTCTACTTTGCATTTTAAATAATAATTTAAGTACAGTTATTGTTGTTGTTTATCTAAAGCATATACTATGTATATTTCTCAAGGAAACCGAATTAATAGTTTGATTTTTTAGAGATCGTTAAACTTTTATTTATATATAATAAAAAAACACACCTAACAAATTATTATATTAAAATGCTCTAATTTTATTTTAGCTTGTTACTATTGTTAATATTGCATATAATTAATTTAATCAAAATTACCCATTAATGTATTACCCATTAATGTATTATTACAGTATTTTCTTGGTGTAGTTTTGTATGGTAAAAATTTGAATAAATGGAAAATTATAATATAATACTTTAGGTACTGTGAGTAAGGTTAAAAATAATTATTCTAAAATAAAAAATCCGAAACTGAGAATTTTTGAATACAAAACATAACTTTAAACTCATGAACGATAAGGACTTTGCTTCTAAATATTTATTTACACTTCTGATTGTAAAGTTAATGACAATAACAATAAAAATTTAAAAAGATTAACGAAATATGAACTAAAATACTAATAATAAAGTCAAGTACATTAAAAAATAAATCGAAAAGGGTTATAATAATTATAATAATAAAGAGCTACTCACAAGGTAAACATACTACTTTCAATGACATTTTATTATAATATTCGCCATTGAGCTAATTTAGGTTACGTTTCCGTTTACATAATACATATATACCTACACTCCTTTCTCCATTTATTCTTTCTCTTGGGTTTCTGCAGACATGATTTAGCCATCTAACAAGCTGTAACTTTAAAAAACGAACCCAAATCTTTATTTGCAATAGTTCTTTTATTTTATTATTTTATCGTATTCGATAATATATTATTCGAAAATAATTATTTGTATTGTTTTCCTTTTAAAACTGTTGAGATCTGTTAATATGTAGTTTGATCATGTAGATTTCTATTAATATATAGCACAAATATTTAAATTTTTTTTATTTTGTTGTCATTGCGCTCCAGAGAAATTTGGTTAACGATGGTTTTGGGTGCGCATAAGGCTTCATGCGTTGGCTAGTTCGCAATCCTGGTACCACTAGTTTGGTGGAGTAAAAGTCTCACATTTTTGATTGTGTCACTGGTAATAATTTGAATACTAATGAATGCAATATTATAGTAGTAGTATTATATTTTTAAGTAGCTTTTTAAACTGACCTCTTGTTATCGATTACTTACTTTCTTACTTAGGTGACCATTACAGGCGTGAGTCGTCCTTGGTCGCGTCAAGTAGTAGTCAGTCAGCCCGATTAGTTCCTTTCTGAGGCCAGTTGGTAGTATCGAGCGCCCACAAATGTTGGTCACCTGGTCTATCCACCGAAGATGCGGACGTCCTCTACCGATAAAATTTCTTTATGAAAATTTGTTACCGAATGAGCGTTTCAGAGAATTCGGTATCGTGGTTTATTAAAAATTAAATCTAAATAAATTAAAAAATAAATATAAATAAAATACCCGCTTTTAAATAGAAATAGAATTTTTGTCAGAGAACAATAATTATTTTTAGAAATATATATAAATAGAAAATAGTTTACACATCTTATATATTGTAATAATTTTAATGTAGTGGAAATTTAAATTATAATGGATGTAGTATAATGAGTAATATAAATAATTGTAATATAATTAGAAATAAAATAGAGAGTATTATTGCAATCGTCTTGTTTAGGCATATAATTTGTGGAACTTGAAAATATTTTTAACTTGAAATAAATATTTTTCTATTTTAAAATAGAAAAATAAAAACATTTCCTTTAAAAAATAAGTACAAAAGCAATTGAATTTATTAAAAGTTATTCATTTATTTTTTTTTTTAAATGATTTACTTTAATTACAGTATTAGTTTAGATAAACTGAATATTAAAGCTAAATATTATAATCAATAACTTATTAATAGATATTATTTTTCAAATTATAGTTTTATTTATAGGAAAATATATAAAGTGTATATATAATAATATAGAAAAATAGCAGTGCCGGTCTTAGTAAAACACACTATACTTCCGGCATTAGCTTAAATGATAAAGACAAATTTAAACAAATATAAGAAAAACATAGGAAATATATTTATGTAAGAATTAATTAATATTAATTTAGTTAGGTATTTTGAAAGCTCCTTTTTAGTGTAACTAAATTTAACGATATAACTTTTTTAAATAGTTGTATCGACTTAATTATTTTTACTTTTTTGTATTTGATTTTTTGTTGGACTTACTGTTTTTTTTAATTCTATGCTATCTTAAATAATATAAAAAAAATTATAAAGAGGGTTTTTGAAAAATAGTGTACTACAACAACAAAAATTCTTTGTTATATTATTTTAATTGATTGAATTTTTGGCTGACCATTTAGCAGTTTCTAACATTGCCAAATATCCATCATCACTGGTCTTGGAAAAATTGCTTGTATTTAATTATTCGTAAATAGTTTTTTGAGACTTCAAGTACCAGAAATCGAACTCGTGTCCTGCCAAATTTGAAGCTCAGAGTCAGCGCTTCTTAACCAATTGACCCTAAGCCGTTGACTTTTATTTTTGCACATTTTTCTAGAGTTTTGTGAATTTGCTGTGGATGTTTTATTAACAAATTCACTTGCTGTGTTTATATTAGAACGAAATCATAAACCAGTTGTAGAAAAACTGAATTAATTACTTATATTTTTATTTTCAATTGTTAAAATTTAATACTTTTATTTATAAAAAAATTTATTAATAAAAATACTCTTTTCTTGCAGTCCACGGATTATAAACTAATTTAAAATATTCGAATATTTCCTAAAATGACTATTTGACAATACCCGAAATAGCGATGTATGGTCAGACAAATTTCAATAAACTAACTAAAATTTTTGTTGTTGTCTTTTAATTTTATTCGAACCCTCACATTTTTTTTATTTACAACTGATATATAGGTTTACTTTGTAGTGTGATTAAATAAGATATAATATTATATAGTATAACAATGTTATATATAAAAGTAAAATATTCTCAAATAATTTTCGTTCTAAAAGTATGTATAACCTTTAAATATTTAAATATGCAAAATTTGTGAAGTTGAAGAAAATAAAAATACATAAAAGTTAGAATAATTTTTAACAGTGTATAATTTGTTTACTTATTCCTGAATTTCTTTTTTATGTTCCGAAAAAAGTATAAATTCAATTAAAAATACGCACAAAATGATTCTTAAATTATTTGTGTCAGATTTTTGTGATTAGATCAGTGTCGATTAACAAAACACTTGGAAATTTGGTAAATGAAATAAAAGCCATAGAAATGTCTTTCTGATTAGCTTCAGAATAGACGTTTTCCCAGCACATTTTCAAGTAAACATGCGTACCTATTGTATCTTTTTTATTTACTTACCTACTGAAATGAGATATTAACAGTGCGTATGACTCTTTTTTTTTTGTATTTTAAATAACTTCACACGCACTGAGCTTAATATCGAGCTTAGAAGTAATAAACAGGAAACGCTTTATTAGAAAAGTAATTTTTTCTTTGTAAAACTATTGGCGACATTAAAAGATACTGTCTGGATTTAACCATTTTAAAGCTTACAAATAGAATAATTTAAAAGAAAATTTATTCAAAACGAGCCAAATTTATAGAAATTGACTTGGATGTACTCTGATATGGAAACACGCGTGTTCTGTGTGAAACAAAATTGTGGCTCTATGCGGTGCATAGTCCAATATCTCCGCCATTCAGTAGTAATGGTAATTATCTGAAACTTCTAAATTGGATTTAGTTATGCATCTCATTAAACTTATTGTACACTTCGTATAGATATTGCTGGTGCAAAATTGGTAAATTATCTTTTTGCAGAATAATTTACAAGGTGACTTTAGTAATTTGCTCTCGATTTCGGTGTATATATTATTATTTTGTAGTTGGGAAAGTGTCATCTATTAACACTAGTGCCTCACTAAATTTAAAAAAATTCTTTGGTTTTCTGATTATGTTTTAAAAATAAAAATAATTTTGTTTGTTTTGGTTATAAATTATTGTACTGATAAGATGATCAGCACACATTTTTATACGCCTGATAATTTCTTCTAAAATATAACGCGTTTTATGGCAATTTTTGGTGACATTTCAACTTTACTATTTTGGTTCGTGAATCATTAAAGGCAACTCAACTAAATGAATGAATTTACGCAATTCGTTAAATTCACTTAGATTATGCATTATTATTATACATTTAATAGCTTCTAGAGAAATTCAAAATTTAAAAATACTACAAATTATTTGTTATCGAATTAAAACTGCAAAGACAATTCCCATTAGAAATTAATTCCCATTAGTATTTAACACTCTGAAATTAAAATATTCATTTTATGATAAAGTAATTTATAACGCATTGAAAATATATAAATATTATTATTTATTGTTATTCTTGATTCTAATATTCAGCACTCTTTGACAGAAGGTAGTGTAAGCAGAGTCAGTACAGAATAAAGTACACCACTGAGGTCAAATGTTTGATAAAGAGATATCATTTTTAAATTCAAGAATAAGCAAAGACAGGTTAGTATTTCATAAGAATACTAAGGAAGATAGACCAGCGCACAAGATCGGAGCGCTACTATGTATAACATAGACAATAGAAATGAATAATGCCTTAAGGGAAATAGGTTTCAACAGCGACTGTTATAAAAAGCGAAATCAAAAAAAAAAACTGCAAAAATGAGTAACAATAACTGTAAGAATGAGTAAATCCATCGTGTGATGGATTTAGATCTGTCCAGAAGTGTTACACTAAGGACTCAAGAGAAATCAATCACGCCATGACCCAATAATTCATTTAGTCATTTATAATTAGGCCAGAAAAACTTTATCATGACGGTAATTTCAGATCATAGCTTTTATCACTACATCATTATACTAGGTGGATTGATAATTACGTGACTTCACAACAGATGGCAACGCCAGAATAAAACTAATTATATTTTGTGTATCTGGCAAGTTTTAAATGACAGCTGTAAAAGTCGACTTCATCAGATGTTTGGTTAGCTTTCTGTAAATAATTGTAATAGTGCACCTTGGTGATTTCTTATAAAATGAAAAAATTGATTATCGTTCAGTAATGAAATCCCGTCATTTGAAAAAAAATAAACAATGATGCAATCAAATTGGAAATGTGTTCTTATATAATTATTAATAACAATAAAATATTGGAAAGTTGAATTTAAACGCGGTCGTACAAGTGTTTTTGATGAAAACCATCTGGGTCACAACTGAAAAAAAGCATTCCAAAAATCCAAGATTTTGTTTTGGATGATCCAAAAATTAACTTGCGTGAGATAGCAGAGTTGACAAACATAACATAAGAACGTGTGTCGAGTATTTTACGAATATTTGGGTATAAAAAAGCTTTTGCCGCGTTTGCTCGCAATTGATCAAAAACAACGACGACTTCGTCATTCCAAACATTGCTTGAAAATGTTTATGCACAATCTAGCTGACTGTGAGACCACGAACCTAACAATCGGCTGGAAAACTTTTGGGTTCTGTATTTGGAATTCAAGTGGAATAATTTTCATACACTATTTGAAATAAAGGTAAAACAATAACGTCAGACTACAAATGCATATTATTGGATCGATATAAAACAATAAGAAAATCAAGAAAAAACAACTAGATTAGTCGAAAAAAAAATTTTGTTTTTGCAGTATGACGCACCCGCTCACTGATCTATTTGTAACTTTTTATAAGGTCTTAAATACTTTTCAAAAACAGTCTTGCACTTGAATAAAATTCTCTTGAACGTAAGTCACTTACATTGTTCATGTGCTAAAGTATCACAAAACAGATGTAAAGCACTTTCCTTAAGTTCCTTACAATTGCGGCAAAACTTTTTAATGGAAAAATTCAATTTCCTGATTTTTTAACTATAGTAGGCCGTAAGTCACTAGATGTAAAAGAATCCATTAATATATTTTCTTATACCGAAAGATTTTAATAACCATTTGCATAATGGTGGAGGTATGTCTATATTTTTCACACTTTCATTAGAGATGACTAAAAAAATCGCATAGGTCAAACTGCACCGTTATCTATATTAATAATTATTCATATTCACTTGGGGCTACGTCTGAAATAGTTGTAGTTGAAATATAGTACTTTCTTATTAATAAACTAAGGTTTAAGCTTTTGAAAATAACCTATAACAAACTCTAAATATCAAAAACACAAAAGTTTCTATTTAACATCAAATTTTTTGTCTGTAATTCAAAAAAAAAGTAGAATCACACAAGACATTGAGGCATGTTCCTTAATAAAGTTACAGTATTTTAATGTGAGTAATAAAAGTAATATTGTCTAGAGTAGGTTAGGTTAGGTTAGGTTACTGGGGCTGTCCGAAGACGCACTTAGACCATGAGATCAATTGTAATACACTTAAGAATTTGACACCTGTTAAATTCATTTAGTACTGGCCACAAAACCATTGACAACAGCTAGGGAAATAGAATTTAGCTGTCTTAATGAATTGAAAAAGTGCCTATTAGTACCCTATTATTTAGAGTAAATACTCTATAAATAAATATTTAGAAGAGGTTAATGACTTTCTTGAGTCATTAAGCGAGATGTAATATCATTGTGTGTGATGCATAAATTAGAAAATAATGCTGGAGGTGTTATAAAATATCATGTGATCTTATTTTATAATTTTTATTATTACGTTGGGAAGAACTCGCACTACGATCTAAAAATTGATTGTGCAACTTCACTAATTCGGAGTAGTTCTCTAAGGCAATTTCGTCTATAAACTGTGGTATTAAAGTTATTAAATCTATATCATTTCTTCATTTGATATACAATGCCCAATAAAGTAATAATATATTAAATTAATGCATTAATTAATTTAATAATTAAATTATTAACGCGTGATGACTTATTTTCTCAAATCTGAACAATTTGATATCTAAATTAGTTGCCTTATGGTATTTAAATAGAAATGGTATTTAAAAAAAATTAAAAATATTTTGATTGCAAATTATTTAACGAATTTTTTTATTAAGTTTATTATTTTCGTCGCATAAACTTTAATAAATGAAATAAAATTTCCGAAACTTCAGATAAAATTCTAAGAAGTTTGAAACTGTAAACAATTCAATAGAAATTATATAATATATGTGATGATAATTATTCACCTTACTGTATCTATTAATGCTAATTTAATTTGCATACGGAAATCCATTGACGAGACCTCAAGGACGTCTTACAGAATAACAACAATAAAACGACAAAAAATAGAGAATGAAATTATTTTCGACGCGTCTGGACTAAAATTGTATTTGAAATTATAATTTGAAGTAGCCAATTTAAGTCTGGTGGAACAGATACTCGTGTTTCCATTGCGCAGATAAATAATAAAAAGTGTGCATAGCGTGTGTCCATGTGATGACAGCCACTGCACAAGTAGGTGGGAATCATTGAGCAATCAAAACAGAAACTGACACAATGTCATCCAACAATATGACGAGACAATTTTACTAATAAGTTTGGTATATTTTTCTTTATATTCTTATATGAAATTTGTCCCACTTTAAGAATTGCAGCAAGAGTTATGCAAATGAAGACACACAAATGCCACTAGTGCTTATGGATGAGAAAAATGGATCGTTTAGATGAGGTGGGTACTGAGTTTTTTTCGGTTTTTTTTCATTTTTTTTGGATTATGAAAATCACACATTTTTTGTTCATTTTCTGAGCAAAGATTATTTGAAAAAGTAAATAAAAAAGATTCAATTGAATGAGTATCCTCATTGTCATCAACTGGCGGTAATAAATATTCATTCAGATTTTAAATTTTTTATAAGTCTTAATATAATTACATTTAATAAATAAATACATTTGAAATCATATGTGTTTTTAAAAAAAACGACGTTTCGTGAAATAATTATTATTTTTATGTTTTAACAATATTTTTAAAATAAATTTAATTATCATCAGAATTATGAATAGTAATTTTTTCATATAAAAATATCTCTAACATACTGAAGTCTGGGAGTTTCTTTATATTTGCGACTTTGTTATTGATATATCGAGATCTCTAATTATCCATTAAATATTTAAAAACCCCAAAAGAAATTTTATTGTTCCCATTAATTTTATTTCTACGAGTTCTAGTACAGTTAATAGATCAATTAATAACTCTTGACTAATCACGGGTTTATTTCGAGTTTCTGAACACCTAAAAAGATTTTCTTCTTGCGTTAGCATTATGAACTTTGGACATATATATTCACTGAACATTGTGTTATTATGTACCAAAGATAACACAGAATTTCAGTTGGTTCAATAATGTTCTTCAGAGCTAAAGGCTTAAATGACTTAAGTTAATGGATAGAATTCCAATTTGATATATAGATATATGCCAAATATTATTTCTTGAAATTTAACTAGATCAGAGGCAATTAGATAATTAATAACTCTCTACGCTTATCATGTAGAAAGTATTTCAATATATTTTATTAACATATTCACGTTATTTATGGAATATTCTAATAGAACTAACAGTAAGTAATAAAACTAAATAATTATTAAATTAAATAAATTAAATTTAAGTAATAAATTAAAATGAAACTAGATTTTTAATAATATTCAGTGAACGTTTAATAAGTTCTCATTTAATATTGTTTAATATTGTTATCAAATTCTTATCTCATTAAAATTTCGTGGATAATACATAAAAAGAAAGAGACTCCACACATGTATATATATATATATATATATAACAAAAAGTTAATAGTGATTATGACGGTATATGATAGTATAGGTTATGTATATAGGTATTATACTCCATTTTATTACAATCATTACAATCATTGTCTGGGATATAGACTTGTAGATTCTTTTATTATTCTCGCATAATTTTAAGGGAGTTAAATTAGAATATATATATTACTATATCTAACTTTACTAAATGACCAATAACTCTCATTATTTTTGCTTAGGAAATATACTACTACATTTGTTCATTATTATCGCTAAAGTAGTAAAGCAGAATTACCACATCCTATTCAATTTTATGACTAATCGCAACAACTATCGTTGGTTTGAGTATAGACAACAACATTTTTTCATTGTTATTGTTTAATTTTAAGCAAGGCAATTACTATATTCTAGTACATTTTATGACAAATCACAACAACTATAATTGTAGAATAATAGATCCCCTTCATAGTTGTTGTTTAACTTTAAGGAAGTAGTAATGGCATTACTTACTTGATGATATTACTAATCACTACAACTATTGTTGTTTAGCATATGAGTATTAAACATAATACATAAACCACTATAATTATTGTTGGAACAAAGGCTAATACTAATTTCTTCATTGCTATTGTTTGATTTTAAGAGAATAAAAGTAGAGTTAGCTTATTCTACTTCATTTTATGACTAACTAAAACAACTATCGGTATTTGTGACTTGCACTAATCACTGCTATCGCTTAGCTTTTAAGGAGTAAAAATGGAATTGCTATATCCTACTATATTATATATTCTATTAACTTCAACTCCATTTATATTTTACTCTTATTTATGAATTATTTCTGAATAAAATTTCGGTTATTCTTATATTGGATTTACTTAAATGTAAATAAGGATTGGAGTTATCAAAAGGGAATAATTAAGTCCTGTTCAAGATTTGTGAAAAACTTTTATCTACATTTATGAGCCAAAAAAATGTGTGAATTCATTTATATAAGTAAATTACATTCTAAGAGTATATAGGACTTATTAGGACACCTTGACTCAGTATCTTATTTCTATTGAAAGACCATTTTCATTATTTTTTTTATGTGGAAAAAAGAGATATAGTAAGTTTTCAAACAAAACATTAAAGACAACTATATTTTTTTTTAAATTTTCTTTTGTCATACGCTTATAATGGGTGATAAATAACAAGATTGAGAAAACTCATTAAAAATATTTTTTTCTTTAGAAGTCATCAAACATAAAATAACATACTTCGTAGTCATCATTGAATACCAAATAAACACCAAATTTATTTAAATGTTACCATAACACATAATTAACATAATTGCGCCTGAAGAAGACTGATTGTCTGCGTCCAAACCACAAATAAACTTGAAGAAAAAGACTCGTCCGGGACAGGGGCCAAAACAGAAGCAAAACAAGCACACGATTCTTC
>NC_051847.1:87499788-87503132 GCF_002237135.1 Teleopsis dalmanni | reverse complement strand
CTGTGCAGAAAAAAGTAAAAACATAAATTTCTGCAATTTGTGGGTAAATAGCTTTTGTTATATGTGAATGCGAAATAATAAACAAACAAACAGAAATTTGTTATAATCCACCTGCTAACATAGCAACGACCTACAAAAAGTTCATTAACGGAGCCGCTAGACATGGCCCAGACAGTTTCCCAGACAGTTCCAGACAGACTCATACGAACCTACTGCAATCGCAGCATAGACTTTGTTCAATTATTTTCATACCTATACAGATACATAAACAGTTGCTCATAGGTTGCTTGCAAGCGTTCCCACATTGACAAAGATACAAATGCCTTCGGTTGGCAGCACACATTCACATATGCGAGACACTCAGACGACTTTGGCAGCGTTCGAGCGGCATCGTGTAATGTGGTTCTGTGTTGCCAATTCTGAGTTCTGGCACCACTGCTACTATTCGAATAATGCAATATTTATCAATTACTCAGCCGATGAGGTAGTTAGCCGGCTAGTCTGTGTTCCTCTGCTAACTTGTCTGCATTTTCGCTGCTCGCTGCCTGTTCGCTGCAGTTGCCTTCTTTGCACAAAATTATTTGAGGTATTTTCAGTGAGAATGCCACAATGTCATGGGGGAGAGGATCGTTTATTTACCTGTCGAATTACAAATTTGCTGTTGTAAGTCGCATTTGTTGGTACGGGGAAAAACATAATTTCATCACGCAATGTTACCTGATCTTGTCACTTTTGTTTTAAGTGGATTTTTGTAAGTTTTTGTACGAGTCTTCACTCAAAATGTTTATGATTCGTCATGAAATAATTGTTGGTGTGCAGTTTATTAAGCTATTAATTTGCTTTCATACAAAAAGTGATGATAGTGCAAATGCGGCGCAGACAGTTCGTAGACGGTCTGACATTTAAAACAAGTTGTTCCCTCCTTCAGTTACCATTCTTGAGATTTTGCTTTCAATTTTTCCTCAAACAAATTATGACCCAGCAGGAAAAAACATTTTGTCTCTGCATATTTAGTAATATGGACAACAGTGGTTACATTTTTTAGTATCATATGATATATTGTTATATTTGAATATTAATTAGACGAAAGAAAATATAATAAATAGTTAGGCAAAAATTATATGGAATTAACGCCCGATATTTTCTAATTTAAGATCATGATCACTATGATATATTGATTACTGCTAAGGTAACTAATGTATAAACATGTACAAATACAATGTTTATATATATATACATACATTAATGTATGTAATTTAGATAATATCTTAAATGCACACAGGAATAATCATAGGCTATAGTGGTCAGTTCTTTGGCAAATAATGTGTATATTTAAGTAATATATCCTAAGATATATTATACTTATCTAAATATCAGTTTGCTTATACTGCATTTAATATCTTAAACGTACTGAGAAATAATTCAATTTACTATAGTGCTCATTTCTTTGATAACTAATGCATATGTTTGGTAATATAACTTAAGATATATTATAGTAATCTTAAGATCAGTTCACTTATACCGTACTTAATATCTTAAGTGCGCTGAGGAATAATTCAATACACTATAGTGGTTACTTCTTTGACAACTAACGTATGTATATATTTGGGTAATATCTTAAGTGAACAGCTTACATGGCGTTAGCAATTACAGCAATATTATACAGATAGTCATGATCACCTTAAATTAAAAATTGTTACTATTTGCAAGTGAAAATGACAAATAATAAGAGATATTTCAATTTAAGGTGGTCACGGTGATGAGGGTTGTCTTGTCACGTTTCTCAAAACAGTGTTCATCAGTAATAACTGCCAGAATATGCCACTATTAGAAGTAAATGTGTGTATTTTTGTATAAATATCTATACAAAAGTAAATATATTTCAAATTCAATCACATAAAAAAATGTACTGAAATAATACTAAAAGAGGAACTAAACATATCATAACATGTCATATGACTCTCTTATCAAAACAAGAGACAATGTTTAGAGTGTTATATCTTTATTTAGATACTGTGTGATTATCACTGTGTGATAATATAATACAATACTGATTTCGATCATAATTATTTATTTCTATAGTTTATTACATTATTCTGTTGTTAATGAAAATTAATATTTTGGAATTGTGTAACATATATAATCTATATAGATTATAGTTAGAATATATTTTTAATGTTTATTTTAAAGTAAATTAAATATTTAAAAAGAGGTTTTTGTGTTAGACAAATATTAACAATAACTCAAGTAATTAAGGAAGATCCTTTACGGGTGCATTACCAAAACTCTATGATACTTGAAGGGATAGGATCAGAGATATAGCGTGATAGAACTAAAGGATGTTGTTTAAAGCTATTTTAAATTTTACATCATTAACAAAACGCTATCATTTCATTAGCAACAGCAGCTTTCTGAAAAGGTAAGACTGTTGTCAATTAACCTATTTCAAAAAGTTCTGTTTAGATTGCTTTCGAACTTATACGACTATGAATAGATCGATTAATTTATTGCAATTGACAATTTCATTTCTTTAAAAAGGTTATGTCAATTTTCTTTTGGTATGCATTGACATTTATGATGAAAACAAAATAAAATAAAATTAAATAAAATAAAATTAAAATATACCATAAATATCATAAATTTTAAGATTTTGATATATAATAATTAATTGTTAATAACACCAATTTTATCAATAAGATTTTTATTACGATTTTCACTAAAGATGGTCTACGAAGAAATTTGAAATATTTGTGAAATATTTTGAAAATATAATAAAAAATTTTAACATGAATTAATAAGAGTAATTTTTAAATATAAAAGTTAAAAAAGTAAAAACTAGAAATTATATTGATATATAGTATTATGCTGATGCTGATTGAGATAATATATTCATTTCTTAGCAAACCCTATTAAACTAAGATTTTGTAATATTAATATTATAGTGTACAAGCATATCATCTTCAACTTTTCTGTATGAGGGTTACGGAAAAAGTTTTTCAAACTTGTTACTTCAAAAATAGGACTTCAATATTGGATTAGGATATCAGCATACGTAATTTTAATTACATTTTTAATATGGAGCTTGAAAGTACATTAACTTTTTAGATATATATTGCATATAATTTGTATCATTAAGGGGATTTTAATTGTGTCCTAGATATTTATAGTGTCCCTTACATGGTTTAAACCCATGTGTGTTTTGCTAAAATCAATCCCCTTAATATATTGTAGCATTGAATTCCCAGGTCGTGCTTCAAAGTCTTATTCTCTTTCCTACAAAACCGGCAAGTGAGTTGATTATTTAACCTTAATTACTCTATCAGAATTCGTGTAATATTGTATAT
>NC_051847.1:87479404-87499688 GCF_002237135.1 Teleopsis dalmanni | reverse complement strand
TATTACCAAACATATGCATTAGTTATCAAAGAAATGAGCACTATAGTAAATTGAATTATTTCTCAGTACGTTTAAGATATTAAATGCAGTATAAGCAAACTGATATTTAGATAAGTATAATATATATTAGGATATATTACTTAAATATACACATTATTTGCCAAAGAACTGACCACTATAGCCTATGATTATTCCTGTGTGCATTTAAGATATTATCTAAATTACATACATTAATGTATATATATATAAACATTGTATTTGTACATGTTTATACATTAGTTACCTTAGCAGTAATCAATATATCATAGTGATCATGATCTTAAATTAGAAAATATCGGGCGTTAATTCCATATAATTTTTGCCTAACTATTTATTATATTTTGTTTCGTCTAATTAATATTCAAATATAACAATATATCATATGATACTAAAAAATGTAACCACTGTTGTCCATATTACTAAATATGCAGAGACAAAATGTTTTTTCCTGCTGGGTCATAATTTGTTTGAGGAAAAATTGAAAGCAAAATCTCAAGAATGGTAACTGAAGGAGGGAACAACTTGTTTTAAATGTCAGACCGTCTACGAACTGTCTGCGCCGCATTTGCACTATCATCACTTTTTGTATGAAAGCAAATTAATAGCTTAATAAACTGCACACCAACAATTATTTCATGACGAATCATAAACATTTTGAGTGAAGACTCGTACAAAAACTTACAAAAATCCACTTAAAACAAAAGTGACAAGATCAGGTAACATTGCGTGATGAAATTATGTTTTTCCCCGTACCAACAAATGCGACTTACAACAGCAAATTTGTAATTCGACAGGTAAATAAACGATCCTCTCCCCCATGACATTGTGGCATTCTCACTGAAAATACCTCAAATAATTTTGTGCAAAGAAGGCAACTGCAGCGAACAGGCAGCGAGCAGCGAAAATGCAGACAAGTTAGCAGAGGAACACAGACTAGCCGGCTAACTACCTCATCGGCTGAGTAATTGATAAATATTGCATTATTCGAATAGTAGCAGTGGTGCCAGAACTCAGAATTGGCAACACAGAACCACATTACACGATGCCGCTCGAACGCTGCCAAAGTCGTCTGAGTGTCTCGCATATGTGAATGTGTGCTGCCAACCGAAGGCATTTGTATCTTTGTCAATGTGGGAACGCTTGCAAGCAACCTATGAGCAACTGTTTATGTATCTGTATAGGTATGAAAATAATTGAACAAAGTCTATGCTGCGATTGCAGTAGGTTCGTATGAGTCTGTCTGGAACTGTCTGGGAAACTGTCTGGGCCATGTCTAGCGGCTCCGTTAATGAACTTTTTGTAGGTCGTTGCTATGTTAGCAGGTGGATTATAACAAATTTCTGTTTGTTTGTTTATTATTTCGCATTCACATATAACAAAAGCTATTTACCCACAAATTGCAGAAATTTATGTTTTTACTTTTTTCTGCACAGGCATCAATATTGCACACAATATGCGCTTGCACCTTGACTTGCTTTTCTGTTTCTAGGCAGCACGGGCAGGCATGCATACGAGTACGAGTATCTGCACTACGATGCAAATCTAGAATTTATGTTGCTTTTTTTAATATTCTTACCTCAATTCGCGATTTGCGATTTTCTGCAATTAAACATCAAACGAGAAGTAATGACTTTAATAATTTTATGTTTTGTAATTGTTGAAGTAATCATTGAAAACTATTTAAGTTCAGTAAAATGTTTGTAGGTCTATTTATACATACATATATCTATATAGTATATTCACAAAGATATTTATATGCTATGAACATACATATTAGTTTGTATGCGCTTGGCTGTAAATATATTACATGTCTGTGCCCAATTCAGTCCATACTACAGTACATGAACATAAACATATAATTATGACATGAGGCTAGTAGCCGCCTGATTATGAAAATGAAGAGCATTCGGCGAGACAGTTGTCTAGCCGCACATTGTGTACACAGTAAAAACCACAGACAAACCGACTGACTGAGAGATAAACTGGCAGACAACAAGGCATGCAACAACAACAAAAAATCAAATACTGGAACTAAACACTTGGCAAATCGACCAAGCATCACATCAGGAAAAGAAATAAAATTGCTCACAATAATCTTTCAAAGTGCAGCTTGCACTTCAAATTGATTTGAAAACTTAGTAAATCAATTGGCGTCAACATTTAAGATGAAGATACAAAATTTCAAAAATCAATTGACTGTAATATAATTGATAACTAAGCACTTATGTGAGCACCAACGTGTGTGGGTATTGCAAATATATGCACCCTTTCAAACTGACAATGTTAACAAAGTAATAAAATGTTTCGATATAGAGTTAGGACTCTGGCTCTAATACTAGTAATAAAAATCAAATTAAGTATTTAATGAAACGAATACCATAAATCTGTTATAAGCATTACAAATTTCGGAAATCATTTTGGATAGCATAACTTAATAAATACGTTTGAAACCACATTATGATAAGTTTTCATTTAAATTAAATTCATCTCAATTCACCTAGGTTGTGACTCAACTTAGCTACATTAGGTAATTTACTAGTCCACGGCTAAAAATTTAAAAGAATAGATGAAGAAGAAAGGATCACATATATAAAGAAAAACTTAAAATCATAGCAGCAAATTAGAAGTGAATAAGTTAATATCTATATTTACAGGATACTAGACTATAGGACGACATGGGGTTAAGTTCTGTCTATTCTGTAATATTTCCTGTAACGTGTATCTACCGGTGTTTGAAAAAAGGACATCAGAACACCTGTTGTATCTATATCCAAGAGTGACCAGAACCAGATTTAAAATTTTAGCTGTCCCTTTCTTAAACATGCTCAGCCAGACTCTCGTTTACATAAATACTTATGGCTGATTCTATCTTGACCATTCTTCTACTGCCAGTATTGTGCCAAGGATTGGATAACTCGTTAATAATTTTTTCGGCAATATTTTTGTAGTGTATTCTTTGTAGATTATATTGTTATTGTCTGAATATGCCACTGCTACGTAGTGATACAAAGAGAAAGAGAAATATTGAGAACTTTCGGCACAGCCCAAATATACAGTCAACTTTTAATTTTACAAATAGCTCATATAACGAATACTGAAATTTAAAAAATAACGAAAGGCCTTGATATAATATCTTTCTTTATACCAAAAGTATAGTTTTTACAAATAAAACCACAGACAAAGTCTCCAACGACAGCGCTAAAAACGATGAGAAAAAAGTAACAATCAAGGTGACAGCTAACCGCACTAAAAAAGAGAAAAATTAAAAAAATGAACGTAAAAGAAAATATGAAAACTAAAAGCACATATGAAGCTAAAAAATAATCACAGAAAATGTTTTTTTGTTAATCCTTTGTGCTATTAGTCCTATTAGTCATAAAACATATGAAATAGTGCTGGAATAAATTTGATAATTTTGAGCAATAATGGAATTCTGAATTTCAAAATAAATTCAAATATAATGAGAATATACTACATACTATTGAGTCTTCTGTAAAAAGTGTGTTATTTGCTATTTTCTTCATATTTCAAAATAATAAATTTTTATAGTTTCTAATTGAAAGATTAAAATACTGCTTCCCACTGCACTTACCGTCTATCATAGTGTTTAAAAAATAATATTTCCAATGAACTTATCTCCAACTTGAACCAGCAAGTAAATTAAAAAATTTTTATAATTTAAGAGAAAAAAAAATACGTAACCCATACATATCACATTTATATGTAATATAGGTAATGCTCTTAGTTCATCCTGCCAAACTTAATTCAATTGTTGACCAACAGTTCGATTAATTTAATTTTTGGTCTCTAGCTTCAGGCTTACTTTGTTATGACAGCATTGTGATTATATCCAATTGAGAAAGCATTGTAAAAAGCCTGACATTGTTGTTAGCATTTCAATACAATCTAAAGCAGTTTCCAATTAAAACCACAATTGTAGTTTTACATAAAATGCTATTATTTCAACAAATCACGCCTGTATTTTACCATTAACTGTTCAATAAGGAAAGATTTAGCTTCAAAGTGTATAAATAATGTTTCTTCTTTTTGTTTTAAAAACTGTAATTATTGAGTTAATACATTTGGTGGTAATACTAGAAATTCATGTTAAATCCACAAATTTAATTTTCTTTGCAAGCTAGACGTACAGCTGTTTCGAATACCGGCAAAAATCTGTCTTTAACGATCTTTAAAAATATCTAACATATTGGTTTAATTGTTCTTATATTAATATTAGAATGCAATTTCTTACTATTGCACACTGTTCTATTCAAAGACAGTTTTTGGTCACAGACATTTATATTTTTAAATTAAAGAGTTTAAATAAAGATCTCTAGATCTCTAGATCATGTACCTCTTCATGAATTCAGAGTATTTCTTCAAGTCGAACTTCCGCTTCAAATTCTAGTATTGAACCTATATTATGTGTTCTTATTTTGTCTTCATATATGAGATTCACAGCTAACTACTTCGATTATTTATGTAATATATCTTAATCCCCGATATGAGATACAGACCTAGCTACTTCTTTCGTTTCTGTATCAGTGCTAAACAAACTCCTAGCATGTGTTTTAAATTCTCATTTGAGAGTATTTTTTCAAGTCCAATTTATGCTGTAAATTGCAGTATTGAACCTATATTACAGAGTTATATTTTTTTATCCGATGTGAAATTTCCACGTAGCTATTTTTTTAGCTTATACATCAATGAAAAGCAAACTCCTAGGATGTGTTTTAAGATCTCAGTCTCTTCCCTATAAACACTGCAAGATGCATTGCAGTACCCAGTTTTGTGAGATGCTAGTTTCACCTACAATGCCCTATCATAATTCCTGTAGTAATATTTTTAATTATTTTTTTTTAGTTACGTACAATGTTTCAGTCGTTTTAGGTTGAAAATACCTATAATACCGATTTCTATTGTGATACCTCTGATATATTATGACAGCTTACTTTTTTTCTTATCTTTTTCTTTAAATAGAAAATGTTTGTATTAATTAACTTATATAGTAAGAGAAAACAACTATATATATTTTCCTTATTTAGGAGATCATATATATTGATATATATATTGCCGTTTTATTTCAGCCTTTCATTAAGTAATTTGTCACCGTTTTCTTTTTTTTCTTTGAGTACTTCTGATCAGTGTCCTCTTATTTCCTTGGGTACTTTCTCCCACTTTTCTGTTCTTTCTTTAAGTACTTTCAAGATAATATCGATATGCTTATTTAATACTAAGTAATAAATTTAAGAATGATTAAATAGAGTCTCTTTAATTGAAGTACACGAAATAATAAGTTTTATAAATCCGAAAAAAATTGTTAAACTAAATGAAATTTCTGTTTAAAAGTTAGAACGGTGCGAATAGAAATAAAATGACAACAACAAAAATTTTAGTTAATTTATTAAAATTTTGCAGACCTTACAACGCTATTTCGAGTATTGCCAAGTACTTATCATCAGTGTTCTTAGGAAATATTCGAATTTCTTTTTAATTAGTTTATAATCCGTATATAATTTGTTTGGACTGCAAGTGCCAGGATTAGAACTCGTGCCTATCAAATTAGAAGCGATGGCTAATTGAGTTTTTCCACAAGTAGCCAAGGCTGCACAAACTTTCAATGTTCAAGTCCCAAGTGTTTTTGACACTTTTTTTTTTAAAAAAAATTTTGTAATCTGCATAATTTTCGCTCTAATAGATTGTATTAGATAATTCGGTAAAACGATGGTATACATGTCCCTTTCTGCTGATCTTGCATTTGACTTATTTGCTCCAACATATCTCATCATAAACGCTGAATGTGTAAAAATTATGGAAGCAAATATTTGCACACATACCAATTAGCCATAGTCGCGTCATATCTATGAGCATATCTAAGTCTAGACATGCTACCAGACAAGACAAGCCCTCTTTTTCGTTACTTTGTCTTCGTATTCTTCGATGGGTAAGCTTTTTCTGCAAGGCTGGATAATGCAGCTCAGACAATTAAGTAAAGCGAATGTGTGCATGTTAATGATTGTTGAATGTCTATAAATGAAAACTATTAATATAATTAATATATTTACGATATATAATTAATTAACCAACCAAGTGGAAATAGTTAGTGGAGAAAATTTGGTTTTTCTTGTGAAAAAATTCCGCTTTTTTGAAAATAAAAAATTTCGCTTATGAGAAAACAAAAGCGGTTAGAATACATAAAATCGTGTGATATGTGTAATATGAGCAACGACTATTTTACGATCGTCTGTATGGTTCATGTTTTGCATACCAGACTAGACGAAAATCGCTTTAAGATATTTATTATTAGCGAAAATAATAGCAATAATAACAGCAAAACAACCAAATAATAAAATTTATGTTGAAAGCTTGTTTGTTTTATATGCGCATGAGTTTGCTCAGAACTGTTTTATAAAAGGCCAGTACCAGCGCTCGCATGATGTTTACTCAAATTGGATAGCGTCGAAATGGCAATTATCCGCGATACTTCAAAGCTTCCCTGCCTGTGCATAGCCAGAGTAAAGTTAACTACTCAGAGCAGTAGCTCATGCCGCTACTGCTGTACACTATTCAGATACGTACGTACCTCAGATACAATTCTTGTTTTGTTGTTTTTCTGCTCGTTTTTTGTTGTCTATCTGCATTTCGGAATTGCTTGTCCAGACGGTTTTATTGTGATTAGATCATAGTAATGTATAGTGTACCGGAATCATTTTAAATTCCCGGCTTTTGATAATGATCGACAATACGCGTAGCTGTGTAGCTGTTGTTATGTGATATTGTATGTGTACTTGAATATGTGAGAGAAGTGTCTGAATTAAGCTATTCAGATACACTCACAAAATAAAATAAAATAAATATTTAAATATGTACATGCAAATACGAATTTTTGTCTGCAGATATCGTAGTAACATACATTTAGGAAAAGTTTCACGTGCGTAAAATTTAATTCATTTTAATTTGGAATTATTCTCACATTTTGTGAGCAACGGAATTTTCAAGCGCGTGTAAATATCGAACAAATAATAAATTTATAAAACAAACATCTTCATGATGTAGATTTATTTACTATATTTTTATAGTAAATTTAGCCATCTGGATATTTGATGTATACATATACACATATACGCATAAGAAGCACTTTACTTCCAATGAATGTTGACTTTCTAACATTGCTAAAAAAATTAAATTTTATTATTTTACTGGTAATATTGCAGTGTTACAGCTCTTTTTTCAATATATCAACCACATATTTCACTTCCTTCTTCTTAGTATCCATATCCCCTAGTGGGGCATAGGGCCGCAAACTGTTTCACTTACCTTACACACATGGATCCTTTTTCACAGAATCCTTGCAGTGATCCATCTTTTTGAACTATCAAACAACTTGTTTTACTCAGCTTATGCACATTGATCCTCTTTGCATTCTATGTAAATTAAAAAAATATTTTCTTGTGTTTTCTGGAAGCTTTCTGGAACTCTGCTCTCTTCTGTCTACCTGTACTTAGAGTTTAATGCAGTTTTTAATGTATTGTATTAAACATTTTTTTTTTAATTTTTTCTCAATCGAATTAAGTTATTTTCATTAATATTCGATTTTTATATAATCATCTTTTATATTTAATCATTGTACTTAGTCCATAACCCAAATGTTACAGGGTTCAATTTTTGACACTTACAGTCTAAAACTTATATGCCGACAATTTAACCAATAGATGCTCTGAAGGATCACTGATGATAAATATTTGCAGGTATCCCATATAGCTGCTTCTATGTTATCTCTGTAGAAGCATCTCAATCAAAAAACCGATCAGTGTTTCCAATCAAATTAAATGTTAGGTTAACCAGAATGAATCTATGCTACTTAGATCTAGATTTTCAGTACACACTAACATAGATATGACAAAATAATATTATTTTTTATATTTTGTTTTAACTAAGAAATTTTACTCTCTCATTTTAAAATAAATTTTTGTTTTTATTTAATTTAAAAAAAAAAAAAAAATTAATTTTTTAATATATGTATGACAAAATAATATATACTAATTTTGAGAGAAAAACTTAAAAAACTTTCTCTGATGTTCTTCGTGATTTATTTCATTAACCCTTGAATTATTGACTCTCTATTTTAACAAAATGGAATGTACGCTCTTCCTTCCGTAGTAATTTTTATTTCAATCTAGTCTTTAGTTATCCGGTATCCCAATCCTATTCCGGATATTCTGCATATTAAAGAACTTCCCTCAGCGCGTCCTCGTGATCATTGATCTCTTAGAAGCTGAGTTTCTCTTTTAACAAGATACACCATCTTCCTTTACTCATTTTGAAATATGACTACACATAAAATAGCCGGTTTTATTGAGTTTAATCAATTAATTATGAAGGAAAGGTTACATGAATAACTATTCTTTATCGCTACAATATTCCTTCACATATTCTGCATTTTGAATAATATCTATATGATACTCCTTCCTTCATTTCGCTTTTTAACCTCGGATATAAAAACCCGCGTTAAATTTTATCATACAAAAAAATCTTTATATTTTTAACCAATTTCTCTTCTGATCAAAGAAATTAAAGTTTTTATTCCTTAGTTGGAGATAATTGAAACACCCACATCCAATATTGAGCCTCTTATTTTTTATATCTAGATTTGTGGCTTTCATCTTAACATAATTCATTTTTAAGATATAATTTTAGATTGTTTAAGTTTTTAATTACAGCTTAGATGCTTTCCAACCATTTAAAAAACAAAAATAATAAGAAAAATCATTTATAATAATAAATACTAAGAAAAAATTATAATATATATATATATAATATATATACTTATATATATATAATCAGTAATAATCTGATCTGTTAATTGAATTATTTATTTAATAAATTTAACAAAAACATTATTTATCATTTATAATTTCAATTCATATAATTAATAATTAAAAATTAATAATTTTTATTAATAATTTTATTTTTAAAACGGGTTAATTGGTAAATTGTTAAAAAATACATATTCTTAAAAATTAGTTTTTAAACATTTTTATTTACTAATTTTTAAAAAAGTGTAAAGTATTGTTAAAAAAATATTTATTTACATATTTTTAAATATGTGCAGTTTTTAAAAAAATTTTTATTTATTTTAAAAAATTTTATTATTTAACAATTGACCCGTTTTAAAAACAAAATTATTAATTGATATAATTTTAATCTAACTAGCAAAAAATATTTTTAATATTCTTATATCATTTTTACAGAGTTTCAAAAACAAAATTATTAAATAGTATAATAATTATAATAATTAATTAATATAATTTTAATCTAACTAATAAAAAATTATATTTTTAATTATTCTTGTATCATTTTTACAGAGTTAACGATATTCGAAACCGCTTACAGTCTGCATTATTGGAAAAAACTTGGGACGAAAGTCAGGAACATCCTTTGCATGAAATAGCCTATTACCCCGTTTGCAGTTCTGAGTTCGATGAATCATCTTGGGCACATGACAATAACATTACGATTCGCTTCTCAGACACACTGTTTGAACCAAACACTGATCGCATTAATTTGGACAGCGCCGTTTTACGTTTATACAAAATAAATCCCAACTTTACATCAAATTATCCAAACGTGGAAGTAGCTGAAGTTGAAAGTCGTAAGAACAAACGTTGTGCTGAACCAGTCTTGGACACACAAATTCGAATAACAGTCTCGATTGTACAACAGCTGCGTCGCAATAAACGTAAGTAAATTTTACAAAATTCCGAATAGTTTTAATGTGATTCCTTCAATTTGAAGCAGAACGAAAGAAGCGCATCTGTAACACTGTAATGATGAACTCTTCAAGCATTGGCTGGGTAGAGATTGATATAAAACGTGCCATTTACATATGGGAAACTGTTCAAAAGCAACAGAACTTACAACAAATGTCACAGACACGTCAACCGGTGCTCATTGGTTGGCTAATGATCGAAGTGCATGACGAGGAAGAGCGCCCACTCAAGCCGGGTTTATATTTTAACCCACCTAAATGTGAAGAGGCAGGTAAGTGTGTTGTTAGCCAAGCTTAACTAATGCTAGCTAAAAATCTACAAATACCAATTAAATTCATTAAAACCATTACTTCCATCACTACACGAGATTTTTTAGATAGAACAGAAAAACCCGATGTGCAAAGCACTTTTAAGTCTTCAATATAATTTTTTTTTGTTTTTTGTGTCAACTAAAAAACAACTTATATAATACAAAACAGTATTTTGTATTTACGTATTTGAAATCGGACAACTTTTTTATAATTATTTTGAAATCATATTTCAATGAATTTGCATTCATATCGCAAATTTTGTAAACAAATTAAAATTGTAATTGAAATCCTTTTTCCGTTTTAAAGAAACGAAATTAAACTCTGCTTAGAGTTAGTTTGGCTAAGTTATTGAACTTTAGTGTAAAATGCATTATGCACTAAAGTTCTAAAATTACCTTGAAGTGTATTTTATCTATGTTCATATACGAGTATATGAATTATTCAAATTGCAATGAAAAATTGTGATAAATAACGATGTAAATGACGGTTTCAACTCTTTCGAATTGGTAAGGATTAAAAAAAAACTAAGCTGCTGCTTTCAATTTTAACAGCATTTTATTACCATTTTGTTTATTTTGCCAATTTTCGTTTAATAATTGTTTATGTGTTTTTTTAATTAATTAATTTTAATTTTATTTTTCCAAACTTTATTTTAATTGCTCGTTTAGTTAAATGAGTGCATGCTCAGCTGCGCTTATTGTTTTTATTAATTATTGTCTTAATAATAAAAAAATTATGATATATATGTGCCCGTATGACTGTGCTTAAGTAACTGCTGCAATAAGCCTAATCAAGCATAAATTCGCCAAGCATGCATTTTTCACTCTTTCCGAATTCAAAATTTTAACAAAGTTTTATTTTCCTAGGTCTTGCCATCCCGTGGAATTTCTACAGATTTCAACCGTCTATGTCTTCGTATACAACAAACGAAGTGCCAAGGTAAGCAAATAAACACAAATCACAATTATTATGTGATTATGTCGAAACGGAATTACACAATATATTGTTATTTTAGGTTGAATAATAGTAAAACAAAAATGTATATATATATACATTTATTTTGTATTTATTTCATTATTATTATTATCGTTAATATTATATAAAAACGAATTCAAGGTCCTATTTTTTATGAAAACAGTGACTTTGAAAAAACTTTTTTATTATCATTTCTGAAAAATACAAGTAAGGAATAATTTTTGATACTGACACTTACATATGAATATTTTAAATAATTTTTATTTATAAAAATAAAAAATATAAAAAAAATTTTATTTATTATAAAAATAATATAAAATTTTTAAAATTGGAATTGAAGAATTGTTAACAACTCACAATTTGCCTAACTTATTTTAAATTATTATTTTTTAACCTTTTCAATAGCAATAACAAATGAATATAAATTAATATATTATTATTATATTATATATTATTATTATTATATTATATATTATTATTATTATATTATGATTATATTATTATAATATAAATTAAGTTGTTAACACTAAGTTAGTAAATTTTAGCTAGTATTACAGAATTCATCATGTTATTTCATTTATTTTAATACTTCACTATTGATATCATGATATATATATTAAACTTTATAAAGGATTCTTTCTACACATTTCATAATTTGTGGATATAATAAAATGCACGACCTAAAAGTATGCAACAGTAAAATATTCAATTAGCAAACAAGCCTAAACGCATTCAATTAGAAAAGAAATTTATTTTGAGATTTCGTGTTAATTATATTTGCACAAATTTTGAAAGAAAATCTATATTAATTGTTAGAATTGTGACACATTTAATTATTTTTATTAAAACACTTAAAAGTCTGTAATTTATATGCATTTTATGTGCAAGATCCTTTTTTCTATTTTAAAAATACATTAATAATTTTCAATAAATTACCATAATAACTGGAGGTAGTTGCAAAGGTACAATTAATATCTCAATAATATCACAATGAGACTCAGGCTCATGAAACTACTTATACATATAAATATTCTCTCAAAATGTTTAAAGTAATATCTTTAAACACGATATCATTCGCAATTATTTAACTTTAGTAATGTATCTTAAGTCACAATTATTACAGAAGATACCTTATATTAATTTGCGCTTCTGCGAAAGTTACAACTACACCTTAACATACATATCGATTGGCTGAAAACCATATATTTAAGATATTTGTTACTCTTTCTGTTTTTTTCATGTTCTGCATTTCAGTATATAAATGATAATAATAACATTTAAGTTAGTATTTATATTCGAATTCACCCAGTGTCGTATTGAACCCAGTTATAAATACCTAATTAATGGTGTTTCCGATTGATAAATCTGGATTCAAACTATATTTACTACCGATCTGCCATTTTTTTTTTGCCCAATGGAACATTTTTAGAGAAATCTAACATTTTTGTAAAACTGTTAGTAGATATATAAATACATATACTGAATCAAATGACACTTTATATATTAATACATATAAAACAGTTATTCATTTCAGTGTCATCTTGCTACTTTGACAAAATATCTAGAGTTTTATAAATTGCAATAAAAGTGAATCTCAATTTAAAAAGTTATACCAGATTTACCAAACAAAAAAGGCATAAGACAACAATACATTCCTTAATCAAATACATATATAAAAAAATTCAATAATATATCACAATACTGAATAAATAATGACATCAATCCTCTTTGCGCAAGAAAAATTATCCAATTAAAAGACTTTGGAACATACTGTGTAGATATTAAATTAAAACTAAAACTAAAAAGTAAAACTAATGATTCTACATTACTTTCCTATAACAAACTTTTTGAATGTACTGTTTCATATATTTTTATTATAAGACATCCCAGCGTATGAGTAACAATATTTCATATTAAAGTAATTAGAGCTACTTAATTGATAATTGATAAGACTTAATTGATAAGTAAAGTATCAATTAAGTCTAAGTGTTTAAGATAAGTATTCTTAAACAAAAATAAATCGTTTATAATTTTTAGATAAATCAAAATCTTAAAGAACTTATCGAATATTAAAAAAAATTCAATTCATCTAACTCCATAACTCGACTGAAATCTGATCAAATCGACTAAGACAAATTAAAGGGAATAAAAACCAGTATATGTCAAAGTAAAATAAACAGTTTTTATTGTTTTGAGGATAAATAATGGCTTTTGGGTTTAATAGAGTTTTCTTTTGGAACCTATATGTCGTAGACAAGAGGCCTTTATTAAAAGAAGCGTTTGAATAAACAGGTATTAGAATGCAATTATTAAGGTCAGTCAAGTTTCCTAATATATACATATTCTTAATTTGTTTACTAAAGAAAAAAAAACCAATTCTTTAGTATATATCAATCGCAGTAATATAAAGAAGAAAAGAAGTGTGTTTGGCTATCCTTTCGTGACAAAATATTGTCATGTATGCACTCAATCAATTTTCTTTCTCAGACTTTTTTTCACAACATCACATTTTTTATTTTGAACCGATATTTTATTGTCTGTATTTATAATTTATGATAGAAAATATTTTGTGTGAATAAAATTAATAAGTAATTTATTAGAATACATCTTATAAGTACATTAAAAGATATTTTGATTATTTCTTACCTACATTTTATTGTATATTCTTTCATTATAGTTGATATTAGCAATATTAGTTATTAGAATCAAGTATAGAATTCATGTCATACTTATATATACTCTTACTAAGATAGTGAGAGCTTATTCAATATATACAAAATAAAGTATCAAATAAATTATAACTGTTTTCATAACACATAATATCTGAAATATACAAAACATATAAAATAAAATATGTAATGTATTATAATTGTTTAATATATAGTACCTAAAATATGTAACACAAAAAATTTGATATATTATAAGTGTTTAAATAACACATAATACGTAAAATATACAACATAAAATATATAGGACATGTGCGAGTTAGGCTAAGTTGATGCTAAACCAAATGGGAGATTTTTTGGGATTTTTTGCACTGCACACATTTTGCATTTATCAACACGTATCGACACATCAATACATTATCGACACAACTTAGAATTTCCCTCATTTAGAACGCAACTTAGCCTAACTCGCACACGACCATAATTTATGAAAATTATTTCAATAACACAATATTCATCACATTTATATTTTACTTTTTTCAGATATCCAAGATTAGATGTTAAACTTATTGGATATGCCGCTTTTGCACCAAAGAATTACAATAAGCTACAACAACAAGAATTAAGTGATAATTTACGTCGTCAACTAAATTCTCATCCAAAATCCTCTATCGCTACTGATATCGAAGCAACAACTAACTTAGCACCCACAGCAGACAACTCATTGGAATCATCAGTTTCAACTGAACTCCTACACAATCATAGAAAACGTCATTCACGTCATTATCACCATGAAATACCAGCCGAACAACATACTCACGCAAATCATCATCGTAAGCGACGCAATGATCATTCACACCATCCACAGCATGATCGTTACTTGCATGCACTAAAACTCAGACAAGAACCGCAGCAGAAATTGGAAAAAGTGGATTGTTAAATTCCTTATCTTTTATCTATGAGATAATTTTTTGATTTCTCTAATTCGCTTTGGAGGCATTTTTTAATCTTAAACATTCTGTAATAATTTTATAAATTATTTCCTATTGCCGTTCATATGAACTGCTATATATTCCTAATAGCACACTTAATGTTATATATTACTATATATTGATATACGTATATCTTTAAAAGTAGATTCCACACAATCCACATTATCCACACTAAATCAACATATCACGATGTTAACTGTTAACTGCAAGTTAATGTATGTTTTAGGCGCAAAGTCGAATTTTTCATGTAAGGCACCATTTACTTAATAGCAATACGTTAAAAGTAGTTTATTATATATATATACATTTTATTATATATATTACACATAACCTAAAAAAAATCATTACATATGAGTAGCTTAAAATTATTTAATACTGAAATTTACAAATTCAATACGAGTACAATTTATTTAATTGGAGTTTATTATTATGCATTTATTAGGTTTTGCAAATATCTAAAACTTTAAAATTGGATTACTGTGATTTAGATACGATAAAGCAATTAAGCAATAATATTTCGGAAATTTAAAAAAAAATGTTAATCAGAGTTAATATTAGTTCTACAGGCGCAATTTTAGCTTTTGCTATATAAATTGTTTATATTCAATAAAATAATCAGCACAATTTCATTTCACTTATATATCCTTTTATTTAAATAAAATATGTAAATATTTAATTATTTTTAATTTATCTATTTATTAAGTTATAAGTAATACATATATGTACTATATATATACACATACATATATTTAATTAATTAATTAACGCACTTTTACTTAATTAATTAAAAATTATATTACACTGTAATAAGCAATAAATTAAAACATTAATAACTAAATAAAATCTTGTTTCAATTTTATTCTAAATCTGAATATATATATATATGCTACAAGCACATAGTTCTGTATAGTATATACATATATATATATATGCAGACATTGCTCTATAAACACAAAATCAGTATAAAATTTTCTTTAAACCATTAAGACCAATCCTCGGAACTCATCAAAAGAGATCGCGTGAACACTGCAGGGAGTACTACAGTTCTTACTAGTCATTGGTGTGTAGGAACTCACGCAGAGAAACTGTGCATTCCCCATAACCTTCGCTGCAGAAGTTGTAGAAACCCGCAGGAGAAAGAAACAATAATACATTTTTTTCTGTGAATGCCCGGCTTTAGCGTCCAGAAGATAGAGGTTCTTAGGAAAATACTTCTTTAATAATCTATTAGATTGCTCAGCGGTGAAGATGAAAGACCTATTAAATTATCTAAATTCGGCGGGATGAATTTAGTCTCTACTCTTATGCACTAGGATTCTTGCGAGGAATGTGGTAGTAAAACCGCGAAAAATCGCTAATTGAGGTACATGGAAGTTATTTAATGACCTGCCACTTAAATGTTGACTTCGAAATCGAGATCTATACACAAATGAATGAGATTTATTACAATATTACATGATATAAAAAGTATGCCTATTCTTTATAGAAAATTAATTTTAATAAAGCTTATATTGACCATAATTTGCTTAACCATTTGACAGTATTTGAGTAGTTCATCGGAGAATAACTTGGACATGTAATTTTCAGCACGTCTGCGATCAGCCCATTTTTTACCATCAAGTAAATTTTTCAGAGACCGAAAGAAATGATAGGCAGATAGGGCAAGGTGCAAGTTATACGGTATATTCATCAAAACTTCCCAACCAAGTTCCGTCTATTTGTTTCGAGTCATCAAAGATGTGTGTGATCTGGCATTGTCGTAATGAAACACAACTTCTCTTTTGTTGGCTAATTCTGGTCGCTTTTCTTTGATTATTTAATGCAAACTGTCGAGTTGTCGAGTTTTTAATTAAATGCTGGAAAGTTAAATTAGTCATTTCATTAGGTGGCAGTAGTTCATCAATTTGTACTGATGTTGAAAAGATTATTTAAGTATTACAAATCTAAATATTTGATCACTTGTCAGATCACATGTTCATAAGGCGCTCCAATGATATTTTGTGTATAAACTGTTCAGAACGTTTAATACGAGAACAGTATGAAAAATTAACTATTGTAATTCAAAGATCAAATACTTAGAGAATAAAAAGAATTAATTTTAGACTTAAGAGAAAATTTCTTGATATCGAATTTCTAAAAGTTTTTTAAAAATCCATTTAAAAGAAGTATTAATATTGACATCTTATCAATGATCGTTTTAATTCTTACAAATATCAACAACCAATTTCTAGATAACAGCTGTGACAATGTAACTCCTGACTATCAAGCATGCACCTACCAGACATATAGTTTGAAAATGTAAAGTCAAAGCTCAGTACAAATATTCAAAAATCTTACTGAGATCATAATAAAGATACAATTAGACTATTTAGATGCAAGGAGATCAACAATTCAACAGATACCCTCACATAATTGTACACATACCCATTCTGATTACACGATATATCGTGTCAGAGTGTGTCAGAGGTGTGTAAGCTGATAAATTACTAACAGATATGAATAAAAAACTGTGGATGCGAAGTGGAAAACTAAGATATTTGTTATGACAATATTGAAGAGAGGGCATTATCTTATCTTATCTCATTAAAGAAAAGTGAAAAAAGTAACTAAACGAAGGCAATCAATTTTTGGCAGGTTCAATGTCTGTTCGAATTACCTTTACGGAAGTTGAATCATATTAAGTCTGTTTACCAAGTGTGCTTTCTAAACGCCCGTGACGAAATGTGCCTTATTCTTTAAAACCCATACTTCCATAATTTCTTTATTGCATGCTTTGAAATCAAATATTTTTATATTCAAAATGTTTTGCTATAATAAAATCGTCTTATAGATAACTTTATATTTTTTTGATAAAATTATAAAAAAAAATTTTTTTAGTAAAATTTATGTTGTTTTTATTTATTTATTACATTGGGCAGTATTTTTACGCTCTGTAAACAACAAAACAGAGCATTAGCATTATTATAGTCAAATTTTTAATATAGAAATTCAACATCAATTCAGAACTTCCTAATCTCTAATCTGATGGTCAGGAGTAGATAAAGGTTTGACGTTTCCATAACATGAATTTATGGATACAATAAAAAATTTAATCAATTTTTTTCCATTACTCACTAAACTTGTTTTAATGCGCTATACTTTTTGCCGCCATTGAAAATCTTTAACGTTTCATGAAATATAATTTGAGTATTCTTGGAATTCTGGGAATAAAGTAACTATGAAATTTTTTGAAAATTATAGATATACTTTTATTGTATAATTTAACAATAAATATATATCAAACACAAGCAACAGATGAGGATAACATCAGAGTACTGCACCTTCCTCTGCCATTTTGTTTTGAAAACCAGATAAGTTGGAACTATTGGAGCTGCTTTAGAGAATCATTTCGGTTGTACTTTTGAGCATATTTAAAAGTCAAGGTGAATTGCAAGGTCGTTGTATAGTATAACCAGAAATCTAATCATTACCGGTAAAGCAAGTATAACTCTGTTGATAATAAGTTAAACGCTTGACACATTACTAAATTAAAGTATCTGACGAAAAATTTTATTGGCACCGTAGGTATTTATTATTTATATTAAATAATAGTTCACAACACTCTTTGTAGATTGTAGGGCAAATAAACAATTAAAATTATTTTTACTAAAGCACTAATATCAACCACTAGTTTTATAAAAAAAAGTTTGAAATAAATATCAAAAAATGTTTTTTATTTATTTTTTTATTTTTGATTTTCATAATAAATATAAATTAAACAATTAAAATTTTAATAAATTAATTTATCCTGTACTTAACGTGTTACAATTACGCAAAAGAATTTAAAAATATATCACAAATATATTAATTTTTTATTTCTAAATCACATTTATTATTAACTTTTATTTAATAATATAAATTTTCAGAATGATATCCTTTTTAAAAATATTTAAATAAAAAACAACATGAACTTCAGACTTTACGTTTGAGCACTATTAAATTAAATAAAATTTTAATGCTATATATTAGCATTAAAAATATTTAGTGTTTATATTTAATTCAAATTAATATGCAAATTTGCTTACAAATTGATTTTATTAGGACAGCATTATTTTTGAAAGTATTTTTTAACAATTAATTAATTGCTCACCTCATATTAAACATATTGTATTACATATATATGTTATACGAAATTATATAAAATTATGAATAAATAAATTAATTAGACTAATTATTCTATGTAATAATGTAAAGTTTCAGAGTGGTTTTGTTCTTAAAAGTTTTTTTAAAAATTAATTGAGAGCTCAACATTTATTTTAGTTAACTATTAGACTCTATATAGCAAACTTATCAGAAGTTAAAATCAGAAGTGAACTGACTACGGGAAGTCCCAAGAGTGCTTGCAGGAAGCAAGTAAGCTAATCACCCGTAAGAAATTATGATGAAATATTAATAGAAAAGACAAAAATGAATCAATTCAAATTTTATTTTAAGATTATAGTTTTAAAAAAAGGTAATTCCTATAGACGCTGTCATTTAAATCAGTAAAATCTGTGACTGGATACAAAATCAATTTTAAGCCTCGGAAATTTTAAATTAAACTGGTAAACATAAGTTTTTTAATAGTCTACAGCTTAGTGAACATTAAATGGAAGAACTAAAAGATCTTTTAAGATCGCAATGCACATATAGTCTAACAACTATGTTTGTAAATTGTTTAATATAAACATCACTTTTTGTTAGTTGCTCTTATAATAAAATATTTGTATGAGAATATCAAGCATATATTTGAATATATAAAGCAAAGAGTTTTCATTGATTTACGATAATAGTTGTAACAGTTACCACTATATTTAATTAAACAACTTTTAACTACTATTCATTCTCTCAAAGATTTTCTAGCAAGTTAATTCTTAATGCAAATGATTCTCAATGGTTAATATTTATTACTTGTTTATATACTGAGATGCAGACGAAGACGACGCTAATACACTGTGTTCAAATGCGATAGATGGAACACCGAAAGAACATTGCTTAAGACAATAGTCGATGAAGATATCACAACGAAGATGATGCTGTCTGAAGAAAACTGGAGTTTCCAGCCATAGACCGATTCCTTACGATCATACTCATACGGCAAAAGTATGATCTCGAAAATGACTAATCTCAATAAAGAGACAAACAAATAAACCTAACCAATGCTAACGAAAAAAAATATATTTTTTTAATAGATAACCAACATAAGGACCCTACCCTGAAGTATTCCTGATAAAGTTCCGGAGTAGGAACTGTCTGGCACACAAGGGGGTTTGTTTTTAGTCCGTGCTAACCAAGCATACCACTATTGAGATGACATAGTATCAATTCGTTAGGTGTTTTTAAACCTTTTCTCCGTACAAAAAAAAATATTTTGTTAAAAATTGTAACTACTGATAAGAGCTTTTTAATATTTAATATTTAATGAATGCATATACATATATATATATATATATATATATATCAGTGACGACGCGTGCCCTATCTGGAAGGGTGTGCGGCCCTTCTTTAATGTT
>NC_051847.1:87474640-87479304 GCF_002237135.1 Teleopsis dalmanni | reverse complement strand
TATAAATCTCTATTTCTGATATTACAAACGGGAGCACACGCACATTATTTTGTTCATATGCAACGTATGAATGTGCGGCCAACTTCTTTGCACACAAAGGGGAGAGACGAAATATAATAGAAATGTTCTGTGATTTGAGCTGCAAATATATGAGCACAACTAACAAATATAGCGGCTAACAGAAGCAAATTGATTGAATTTGCATAGACAATTATATTTAATTGTTTTTACTAAAACTTTAAAAATATATATTTATATGGAAATGTAATAAATAATAATAATTCTTGATATAAAGATACTTAATAAATTTATATACCTATGTTATTTAACATTTTGCAAATTATATTAGGGTGTTCACCGCACACCTCCGCACCTTACAGCAGTCGTCACTGATATATATATACCAAACTGATTAGTATTTTCTGTAATTTCTAAAGGGTCATGCATACATGATACTTAAACATTTATGCATAATCTTAAACCAATCAAGACATTAGAAATCATAGTGCGTTTGTTTGCCCCGATAATTTTTTCGCATCAGATTTAGTTGTTCTCTAACTCGATTATTGATAAATAAATTTATATGAATCAAACTTAAACTGAAACTGCAATTTCGAGAAAAACATTCTCAGCCGATTAAGCCTCTAAGATCTAATCAACCAAAGTCGAATTAAAGTCACACCAAAAATGACTAATGGCATATTTCCTCCATGTGTCATATATAAGCAGTTGAGTCATAGATCAGTCATATTCAAATTTGAACCGATCAGTATAAAGAAAAGCTATTAAAACGATTTAATAGTTCAAGTATCAAAAATTGATGCAATTGATAAATTCAGTTATTATTTTCTAATAAAGAATTTATGTCATACCAGCCAAATTATAGAACCGTAGTAATCTAATCAACATCAATCTTAATTATATATTTCATAACCAGTTATTAATTTTTGTTAATAAACAAAAATTTTAACAAGAGTTAAGTCTTATCACTTAAGTTGTATAGTAAGGGTTATAATTCAATTATTTTCGGTTTTTCAACAAAAGTTAAAGATACCCTTCCAATAAGTGTCAGCAACATTTCATTCCTGTAATTAAAACTATAAAATCTATTTGGTTTGCAAAATGATAGACCAGCAGTCTCGTCAGACTTAACAATATATACATAATCTGTGGCTGCAATTCAAATAAAAATACGCAAACCGAAATCTAATATCATGGCACATTTGTCACGTGCCATATTTATATATATTGTGCGGCGTTGAGACAGCAACCGTCCATCAAGTGCCCCTACTGTGAGTGAAAGATTAGCCAAAGTAGACCACGAATTAACTTGGATTCTTTTACGTCCATTGATTCTGGGATGTAGTTGTTGAATTGAAGTCAAGGTGGTTCTTGTTATTGCAAGTAGCTCATTTAGATTGAAGTTGGCTGCCAAGTCATCAGCAAATCAATATTATCCCAAAAGAATCATACTCCTGATTGCCAGTGCTCGACATTAGCACAATATATGCATCGTTGTCTCTTTTTCTTCTAGACAGAGTCTGGAAGTGTTTTCCTCAACTAGAGCTATCTTTTTGAACTGATACTTGAAGTTTCCATATCCAATAATCAATAAGGTCAGCCAACTTAAGGTGTTCCACGAATAGCTAAGCACTTTTATCGCTTTTATTCACTTATCAATATAGATTGTAGATATGTTGTAGGTCACATGCCATAGGTTCGCTATGGTAAGCTATAAGATTTCAGATTTCTGATATAACAGATAATTTACTATTTTTTTAATATGTATAAAAGATATGAAAAAGATTTAACATATTAATAAGCCTCACATTTTGTGTATTAATCTAATGATTTTTTTTGAAAATAAAAAATGAATAACATATAAATAATAAGAAATATATATACATATATATAAATAATAATAGTAGTTATATAGTCAGTTTTATTGGAATTGCTAAAAACAGTAATAAATGGAGTACTAGCTTCCAATGGAGCAGGGCACTGCGACCATGATTGATCTTTTGTGCTGCAACAGACCCTAACCGAACAGAAGACATTCTGCCTTCCGAATGAAAGCCAGAATGTCGGCCATTAAGGACCTCCTTATGTCAGAAAGGAAGTGTAATTCTATACACAGTAACCTGCTCGTGAGCCAGATCATAGCTAGGTAGAATGTGAAGTCTCGGTTTCTGCTAAGCAGAGTCGACAATCTATCTTTTCGGACAGACCCATTTTGTTAAGATGATTGGAATTGTTTCTTACATTTAATTATTCGATAAAGAATACTTGAATTAAAAAATTTAATTATTCGTAAACATTTTTTTGAAACTGCAAGTACCAAAAGTTAAACTTTCGTACACTTCCAAATTTGAAGCTTAGAGTCAGTGTTTATGATGGGTATTTGGAAATACTCGAAATTTGTTTAAATATTCAATTAATTAAAAAATAATAAAAATATTTGTTGTTCTAATTCATTACTGTTCAAAAAACCTCTCTCTTAAAATAATATTTTCTATTAAGAAACAATAATATTTTCTATCTTTCGTCGTAATGGACTTTAAAAATCAAAATTAAATATAAAGTTCATTAAAAATTTCTCTTTTATGTGATTGATTCAGTAAAAATTTTTATTTATTAGAAAAACATAAAGTGAGACACAAAACATTGATTTCGTTATTATTCACTTTTATTCACTTTTTATAAATTTAAAAAAATTTTTAATTTTGTGCAATATAGGAGTATCTTTTTCAAGCAGTTAATTTATTCAATACTTAAACTCTTGGAAGTAAACAATTAAATTAAATTGGCATTCAAAAGAGTACGAAATATTATTAACTCTTAATTTATTCTTAGTCTCAAAAAAAATATGAAATATACAAGCAAATTTAAGAACACACTTCAGATATGCGATGTTATAGAGAGTGCAAGATAATTATAGCTTGAATGAGGTTTATCGACTTCATATACTATTGATAAAAACTCACAACTCACAACAGTCGTAACTCTCAAACAGTCAAACTCTTGACAAAAACAACTGTTAACAAAAAAATTCACAAAATATTTGATTTCATTATAAATGGGTTAAAACCGCTGGAACACGTTTAGTAAGATCGCGTATTGAATTCAGCAATGATGTCGCTCCGGTAAAAGGTTTTTAATAAAAAAAAATTTTTAATTAAATCGAAATTAATAATTAAAATAATATACATTTAACTAACATTAATTAACAAAAAATTGGTGACAAAATAATTTTGTGCAAAGGTAATTAAAATTAATTTTTAATAATTTAATACTGTGTCCAGGAAGTGTTTCAATGTTTAACAATGTTTAACATTGTATCTAGAAAATAAATAAAATAATGTGCAATACCCAAAAATGGAATAAATTACATATAATTATTTAAAAAAAAAAACTTTATTTGTTTTTTTTTTTTTGTTGGTAAATATTTCATTAATTTAAGTGCAAATATTTTTACTCTTAATATTTGCAATCTAGTATATAAAGAAGAAGGCAGATATATTTTGGTAAATTGTTTTATTACTTTATAAATATCTTTTCTTTATAATTTTTACCACAAATAACAAGAGATACTTCAATTCATATATATTCGGCTCATTTAAAACGTATAAGGTTACATATACGTCACATAAATTATACACAAAAATTATTGTTTAATGACAACAATTAAGAAAAATAAATACAAAACAACTGCAAATTAAATATAAACTATGGACAACTGAATGAAAAAAAAACGTTTATATATACACATAAATATATTTAAACAACAATCGTTAAGTTGAATAATTTTTAGCGTAAAAATACAACAAAAAAGATAAAAACCTAAAACCGAACAAGATAAAAGATAAAAGATACTTAATTATAATAATCATAAATTTGTATAATAATAATGACAAAACAATATAGTGATAATACGTCAAATTAATGTATAAAATTATTATTGGAACTACTTCATTCAATAAATTTGCGAAACGTAGATTAGATAAATTCGAATTATGTCAACTCGTTGATTTCCCGTCAAACGTAGTTATTTGAATGTTCTAATCAAAATTAAGATCTTGGAAATAACAGCAATTTATATAGAAAAACGAGTACTTAAATGAAGTGCCAAACCTAAAATATTACTTTTGTGACCTTAAAAAAACACGTTGAAATTTTATTTTAATTAAAAACAACAATAATTAAAATTTATACGAGGCAATAAATTTATTTTTAATTAAATTTAACTGTTGAATTTATATTTAACAGTTACTAAAAAATTCTTTTTTTCATTCTAATAAATTTTTAATCTCTCTACTTTACGACACTACTACTACTAATTTCCTGAACTTCTTCTGAAGCACAGGGCTACCACTTTACGACACTAAGTACATTTAGGATGTGTGCGAGTTATGCTAAGTTGATGTTAAGCCAAATGGGGATTTTTTTGCACTGCAAACATTTAGCCATTTATCAACATGTATCGACACATTACTACATTATCGGCACAACTTAGAATTTCCCTCATTTAGTACGCAACTTAGCCTAACACGCACACGTCCCTAATTTCATATGTGACACAAAGACCGTTTGCGAGTTCGAGTAAATTGATGGTAAATTGAGGAAAATAGTAATTTATGTCAATATGGCAGCGAATGTTGGTATTG
>NC_051847.1:87460626-87474540 GCF_002237135.1 Teleopsis dalmanni | reverse complement strand
CTTCCCATTTGCAGTCATATGCATCTAGAAGTGCAGGTTTTTAAACAATTCATTTTAAAGAAAAATTTAACATTTTATTACTAAGATCATGATAATGGTATGTGGCGAATCCAAAGTAAACACCCACAAGAACGTGTATGAGGAACTTAATAGCTATAATAACCCAATGTATAGCTTTATCCACAAATTTCTCAAAGTCAGACTTTTCAACATTTGGCACATTATTTTCTGGTTCAATATCAGTCTGTAAGAAATTTATGTAAAAGTAGCATGAGAAGTTGAGAAGTTTTTGAACATACCTTATATGGTTTTAATTCCTGCATAGTTCTTTCGGAGGGCTACAATGAGATTGAATGAATTAAGCTATAGTCTTTATAAATACAAAGTACTTACATCGATATCGTAGGCATTATTCGTGACACCTGCATTATTTATTGTCGTCATCTGAAAATAAAAATATGAGAGGTCAGAAGGACGTAATAGAGCTAAATTACAGGAAATTGTTAAAATCAAAAAATTGTGCACAGAAAACTACGACGAGTTTGTTTGTTGGCTAGAACTGAACTGAAAATGTCCAGCAATAGCTAACCAAACCACGTCAGTTATGCTGAGGTTTGCTTTCTTCAGATAACTGCGGTGATGTTTGTCTAAGTTGATTTCTATCGGAGATCAACTTTCAATTTCAATCAATTTCAATATTGTTCACCCAGAAACAAAGAGTGCTGTGTTCAACTTGACTTTGGTGGTCATAGCTGAATCAGCATTAACAGTGAGTTAGTTTCGCTCCACTCAAAAATGTGTAAATAGGAAACGATACTTTGTGTGTAGGATAAATTCCAAAACTTAGACCGACAAATATATGGAATGAATCCACTTAACAAAGCTAAGTTTTGGATATTGTCAAAACCGAAAATAGAATATTGAGTAAAATGCAGCCGATATATCGGATATTCATTTTGGCGTCTTTACGAAAGTGAAACTAAATATATACCAAAAAGTCCAAATTTCCTAAGTTACGTACATTATTATCAATCAGAGTATTTTCATTATTACTACTTACTGAATTTTCAAGTGGTGTGTTAGTTTCCATGATATTCTCATTGACTGAAGAATTTTTGGTCCAGAATAATTTTAATTCTCCAGTGGCACCTACTCGTATTGGGTCAATATGCCGTTTTATTTCCCTGCCATTATGTGAAAATGTACATACGAAGGATCTTTGACCAGTTTTTTTTATAATATTTGCTGGAGACAAGCTTTTTCTGTTAGGATTTGTGTAGTCACGAATGTACACATGCTGCCCTAAATCATGTTTAATGTTTCTTTCTTAATTGTATATTATTTCATGTTTAGTTAATTTCATGTTTAGATAAGGTCTCATAAAGTTGAATCTAGTTTTAATTCCAATTATGTGATGTCTTTACCAAAGTGAAATGCATAGATTTGAGTTGTATTACAGACTAACTTTATTACGAACTAAGAAAACCCTACGAACTAAATATTTTGTGTAATATAAGTTATTTTGTGAAATATACACTATACCTTACAATACTATAAACATATATATAGGTATATATAAATTATATATATAACATTCATAGTTCACGTTAATTACAAATAATAAAAAAAAACTCGACATCATCAAAGGCTATTCTCGTTAAAAATCACGAATCTGTAATACTCGAACAAATGGTAAGGAATCGAAGAAAAATTGGTTAATCTCATTTTAATAATATAATAAGAAAATATGACAATAGCGTAGCGACCCTAGACAAGAGGGTTTATTGTACCCTGAGTACCACTTGAAAACAAGTGTCAAAAAGTCACCAAAACCAATATATGTTTTTCGAGTGCGTCGAAAAGCTATAATGACCAGAACGCCAGTTATGCTCTTTTTCTTTTGATCATATCCTCATGCTGTGTGGACCAAGTACATCTAGTGGATCATGTGGATCTAGTCCTATGAGTCAAAATCTTATTTGTTGTGTCACAATATCTTCTAGGCGCTGCGTCTATAGGTATATTGCAGAAAAGGGTTCTTATGCAGGTTCTTTTTGATTGTCCTTTTTTTCTTGAAGGTTTCTCAATATTAGTGTATCTTCTAATATTCATCTAATCGTATTATATTGTCACACTATTTTAGTTTGATTTTTCGTCGATTTCGTTCGTGTTTTGTGTGATGACAAATGTACTATTTCAATTTTTGGAATATGCATTTTTTGATTATGTTTAGGTCGGGCTAGTTTTCATTACCACATATCATGAAAATCATATGCAAGTTCTATAAATTTTTTCAAAAAATTATAGATCACTAAAAAATCGATACGCTTTTTTTCAACTCACATGAATAGGTGAATAGGTGACAGTGCCGACTTTAAAAGTCTAAAAGTTCTTCTAAAAGTTTGGAACCATTCTCTAAAAGTTTAGAGCCATTCCACCTCAGTGCCTTTCGACCAATATATCTATTTTGGACTTTTTAGAGCTTTAAATGCATAACTAAGGTATGATTTTGTTATAAAAAACGGGTATCGGATATTGTTAGGTTAGGTTAGAGTAGCAGCCTTATATACCAAGGCTCATTTATGCATAAGTAGTAGATCGTTGTAATAAAATGCAAGAGATACTGTTCATAGGTCAGACTTGAAGAGCCCGCCCGAACTTTATTTTATACATAAAGTAACATTATATTATATTAATAATATGTTCATATACAAAAAATAAGCTTGTTTTTAAGATGATAATTTTCTCGAAATAAACTGCCTTCTTTCAAGTGAAGGTAAGAATAAGCAAAGTCGTATATCACATATAGTAAATGTGTCACTTCAGTAACTTGTAAAACTACTTATTATAATTTATTTTTTGCAACAAATAATATAAATTAATGTGCAATTACAAAAATACATTTAATAATGCTTATATAGTAATGAAGTTCATAAAATTAAACTACAGCGAAATTTCAATCATTTTGATTACAGGATTATCTTCAATGGAGTTTTATGACTCAATAAACAGAAGCAACTGAAGATTTGTACTAGTATATGTCGAACTATTGAACTTAATCAATGAAAATTATTTCATAACAATTTTAGTACGTTATCAAAAATTTGAACTAAATTACATTAACTTAATTACATTAGATTAAGAACACATAGGAATCAAAATAACCACGTGCAAACACTCTTCTCGCATTTACTGTATATCACGATAATATGTAATATATATTACGTATCTTTGAGTGAGTTTCTGCTGATTATAACCGATTGATTTGTACTACGAGTTTAGTTGGGTGCTTTATAATTTCGTATCAGTTGAAGGTTTGAAGTGGCTTTATTATTCAATTCCTATTATTGATCTTATCAATTCTGTTTAGTAAAAACTTCGATTAGATGAATACATGGGTACATTAGCCACAGTATTTATAGTAAAGGACTCTACTAGTTTATCTTGTGCTGTTAACTGATATTATGGGTGATAAGTGTGGGTTTCATTCACTTGATAATGATAAAATAATAAAAATTTTAAAACTGATTTATTCTATTTTCATATTTCCATATCAGTTTTCTATTTTTTTTTAAATTATAATTGCAGGTCTAATAAAGGAATTTGTAATAATTAGGCAGAAAATACAAAAAGCTTTCGGAAATAATTTATAAATTGTCATAAATAAATTCGTAACGCTAGAATTTTAAAAACTTATTTCCTTTAAAAAATACGTTAAATAGTTTTCTTTAAATATGAATAAAAAGTATGGGTTTTAAATCATCTTAGATTTGTCGTTAACAGTTAGTTAGTGCATAGTAACATACTAACAAATTGTAGTATAGGATAGATATGATAAGATTACTCAATTTAAAATTGAATAGAAAATTCTCCCATAGCCGCTTAAACAGAAAATTTTGTCAGAGAACCAATGTTTCCACACCGTCATAGGAATAGGAATAAACGGGGTAGCTTTCAACGGAGCAGAGTACTGCGACAATGATTGATCTTTTGTGCTGCAACATACCCTAATTGAACAGAAGCCATTCCGCCTTCCGAATGAAAGGCTCCTCTTGGCCCAGATCAATGCTGGGCAGTCACAGGGAATTTGACTTGAAGTCTCGTCTGTTTTTATGCAGAGTTGAAAATCTATCTCTTCGGACAGACCCCTTTTGCTAAGGTGATCACGCAGTCCATGGTAACCCGTTAAATATCCCACCAGCAACCTCGTTCCTCACCCTCATATCCAAGTGTGCTATTCATTTTAAAGTTTATAATATATATCTATATATATGTATGTATATTAACTAAAATATTGTTATCTATCTAAATTCGAAAAATATGGTACTATACATATTTTTAGGGGCTTTCCCTTTTGATAAATACCTGATGTGTTATGTTTGTCCAATCTATAATTCATTCAAAAAACTGTTAGACTGTCTCAGAAATTTTAGAAATAAGTATAATCAATTTGTTTAGTTATGGGCGAATTAATTACTGATTTTTATGACTGTCCATGCTATTGTTCTAGATTTCGATGATTGTAAAATTGTGGTACCCTTAGATTAAATAAAATGCTGAGAAAAATATTTGCCCATCTTGTTTGCTTGTGTTCAGATATTGATGAGAAATGTGTTAAGTAATTTCGTGTGATTTCTTTGAAACAAAAGATATCTACAAAACTGAACTAAATGATACTTATGTTAGGTTGGGTTGAATGAGGCTTATGTTAGGTTAGGTTGAAGTGACCCTTTATGCACCAAAGCTCAAACCATCGTGCAGAAACATCTAGTGCATGAACATCGCTCTTTTAAGAAGGCGCGTCTTTTCCATTTAAATAAAATGAAACCAATCTGGCAATAAGCTATGTTTCTAATTTTAAATGATAGCAGCTCTGTGAGGATGGTTTGCCAAATATTTCTCTATATAAATCTCTTACAAATAAGTTTATAAGGATCCCCATATAAATAATCTTCGTGCTAATAATATGTACTGAGACGAGGTGGAATACAAATTCTTCCTCATCCGCAGAGCCAAAATCCTAAAAAAACTTGTTAGAGATTAAAACAAGTCTTATTGTCTTGTAAATTACAAGGCACTTTAAATAAGTAATTCTAAAGAAATTATTGTAGAATATGAAAGACAATATTACTAGTTCTTTGTATAAAATATACATTATTGGGTTATAAAATAATTAAATTGTAAAAGTAACTGAAGTTATAAAAAGTTATTCACAATTATTTCTTGTTAGTGTTCCCATATAAATTATCATAATTTATTTTACACTATTTTGCGATGCGTTCTAATCTGTACATCATTAAGTAATTTACTATACTATATATGCAATAATATCGTATAAATAAATATAACAATTACATATTTAACGAGTCTAATATATTATGCAAGCATGGTTTTAAAAGTTCCCCATAAAATTTTACAGTCTCCAGTAATAGCTTCAAAACCTTAGTGTCTAAAAAAAAATTAAAGAATATTACAAACAAATTATTTAAAAAAAATAAATTAATCATTTCCTGTTAAAAATGTTAATTTATAATTTTAAAAATTTTACTTGATAGAACTTATTTTAATTTTTATTTTTTAGAAGTATTAGTGTACTATACACTATTTATATATAAGTGACTTATAAACAAACTCATTTAAGGGGGATTTTTGAAAATTAGCTTTAAGTTCATATAAAAAGAAAATTTAAAAAAATTCATAATAATTTGTAGAGTCTGATTTGATCTTTAGAACTTTAGTTGGAGGGGGATCATTTAAAACCTAAAACACTCCTTTATATATACTAGTGATGTGTATGTAATATACAGATTTTGTAATACACAGCATTATCTATTACAGGGGAGTGGGATCATTTAAAACCTAAAACACTTCGTTTTATATCGGTCCCTGGTGCAGTGGTGTCATATAATAGGAATACATTAATGAAATGGCCCTAAAACTAAATTTTTAGCCGTACAGAAATCCTTCTTTGAGTTAATGACTTTTTCGGCTTTGTTAAGTACAAAATGTGATACGCAATGGCAACTAAAAAAGTAATGAAAAAGTTTTTAAAAGAACTTATCAATAAGGTTGCTAAACTTCTAATGCAATTAAACAGAAAAGACTTCAGTGTACTGATCGGGTCCAGCACATGACCATGGTGGGTACAATATCAGATCGAACATATCAATATTGTCTTGAGAATGCCTAGCCTTTGTAAGAACTAGATTGAAATTGTGGGGTTATGATATCCTAACCACGCCATTATTTATTCAAAATCTCTCTATCTCTACCCGATCTTGTTAAATTCATTAAGGAAAGTAAAAAATACAGCGAAGGGTGATAAATTTGTTCTTTTATATCATTCCCATATATCTTTCAAAAATAGAAGACATTTTTAATACTCTCAGAAAATTTATTTCAAAAATTGCTCGACAGACACTGAGATGAAGTTCGCTAAATTCTAAGACCCCGGTTATGATTTTGAGGAGAAGAATTGAATGTTAATTGGAATAGAATAGAATTACTTAGAGGTTGAAAAAGCGTTGCTATTATAACACATAATTTAATAATAAATTTAATAAATTTAATTTGTGATGAAATTTATTATATTTCATAATTATTTTTATATTTTTAAACATTTTTTTCTTTTTTCATATATTTTTATCAAATTTTTAATCCAAACTCTATAGAAATGAGGTATTAATGACGTATGAGAAGTTAAACCTTTCATTAGAAACTCGTATTGTGAACTTCAAAACTTACTATCATAGCAAAAGTAACAAAACTCCAGAAAAATATGCGAACAAAAAAGTTAAGTACGACTTTGGATCAGTTGGTTAATGTGCCCTGATTCTGAACTTCACATTTAACAGGACCCGAGTGCGATTTCTGGTACTTGCAGTCTCAAAAAAAATTATTTACGAATAATTAAATACAAGAATTATTTCCAAGACCACTGATGATGGGTATTTGGTAATACTCGAAACAGCTGTAATGGTCAGACAAAAATTCAATTAATTAAAATAATATAAAAAATAAAATTTTTGTTGTTGTAGTTCACTACTGTTCGAAGAAACCTCTTTATGAAATGCTTTTATGAAAAATCAAATACATATATCCTTTCTTCGATTTCAAGTAGTACCGCAGTACTATAATGCATATATACTTTCTTCGATTGAAACTTTTCAAGTAGTACCGCAGTTATGAAGAAAATACATAATGAATAAAGGTATGTCCAAATAGACGCGGTAAAGTGTGGTACGATACGCGGTACTTGAAAGCGATGTGGTTTATGGGATAAGACAAAAAGAAGTGGTGTGGTATGGCATTGGTACCACATTCAAAACAATTGATCGCACGGTACAAGTCAACAAAATATGTTTTATATTATATGCTGTTGTTTAACGTTAGTTGTATACAAGTACATACATATCTCAAGGTTTATAAGAAATATTAATATACAGAGATCTATTTTACATATAAAAATATAAATATTATTATAATACAAATAAATTAAAATCAATGTTAGGTATTTACACAAATAAATTGATGGTACCGTACCTTACCACATATGTTTGGGTTATCTTGATTATAACCATTATTGATTATAACAGCTGGTTACCAAAGTAGTGGTTAACCGCAACTGGTACGATATTGTACCTAATTTAAATCGTGTCAAGGTAGATTTAATAAAAGAGTTCAAGAGAAATGAGGAATTAATGAGGTATGAAAAGTTAAACCTTTCATTAGAGACTTAAACAGTGTTTGAGTGAAAGGCATTCAAATCGAACTGTTATTAAGGTTACAACATGTTAACTTAAAGTTTATTATTTTACAATATGAAACATGTTATGGTCCATTTCTGAAAGTCCATTTCTCTGGTCCATTTCTAAGAGTAATGAAAAAGTTACAGATAACACCTGACTTTATTACATATATGGTGTCAAATGGGTGTACTCAGAAAATTAGAATCACACCTGATAATGTAGTCATTTATTAAACTATAAACTGTGGGCTTCTAAAAATGGTAAAAAAAATATTGACCGGCTTTTTTTATTTTTACATACTTCCTGTTAAAATTTAACAGTTATTTTAGTTATTATTATTAATGTTTAATTTTTATTAATGTTATTATCGTCTTAAATATGGTATAGTACGTATCGGACCTCACATAAGCCTTAGTCTCATTTAAAATGTTTGGTTGCATCCGCCTTAAAATTTTAATCATCTCTATTCCTTATCAATTTTTAAAAATTCTCTGAGATTAAGATATTTAATGAAGTGTTAAATACAATTTATAGTTCAATGAACTTAATTGCTTCACTGCTCTGAGCTTTAATACAGTGTTTCAAAACAGGTGTTCGTAATTAGTTTTTTAAGTCCAACACTAATAAGCGAATTATTTGTAATGATTAATTTGAAAATGCATTCCTCAATGTTAAATGAGTAAAAAATTACTGTTAATTTAGAATGTTGTAATTAAAAACAATTAATATTTAATCTGAGATATTTTAATTATTTCTAAATTATTGCATTGAAGTACTGTTACAAACTTTTACTATATACTTCTCTAAACGAAGTATAAATCATACGATTTGTTTTTTTTTTTTTCATAATTAAAATACTCATTAGAGACATATTTTTTCAAATTTTCCCAAATAAGATATTTTCACATTAAGGATGTAAATCGAGCATTACCAATTATAGTAATATTTATAATAATATAGATTTCTTATAAGAAAATGTGAAGATCAATTAAGAGTTAATTATTTTAATTTTAACATATCAATAAACTGATTTTGAGGTCAATCCTAAACTTAATTATTTTATTAGCTACGGTGATTAGTGGTTTAAAACTGATCACAATAATGTTGGAGCGCTAGTCACTGATTTGCTATATAATTGTATAATTCATCGGATCTCTTTATACTAAACAAATTTTTATACCCTAATGAAATAAGAATATAACTGAATGTTAAGGGAGGTATGTCGCTACATACCTCCCTGTAACACATGATTCTGCAACCTATATTAGGTACATATTATATCTGTATGGATATTTTGCATCCATAGAAATCATTGGTGATTTAAACGTTTCTGACAAAACAGAAGAGTATCGGAAGTCTTTTAATATTTGAAAGGCATTGAAATGAAGCCTTGTATGGTTGGATTAAAGAGTAGTGAAAATTTGAAAGGTATTTAGGTGCAAGGATTACCTACTACAAGGATTACTAACTGATCTGAGAGAATTTACTTAATAGGAGAATTAAATTGAAGATATCACTAGGCTTACGTTTGATAAAGAATTTAAACATGATACTGCTAAAAATGTAACAGATCTTTTAAAATAGTACAATTAGCTACACTCAAATTAAGTATTCTTAAATTTATTAATAGAAATTACAAGAGTTCTTTCGATTTCTGGCAAACAGTAGATTAGTAGATCTTTTGATATATTAAAAAGTATTGCAAATATCACCTGATTGTGATAAAGTGTAATGAAATTCCATAATGGACTTTAGTATAAATTTGTGCTAAAATTATTATCTGATCTGGGCGGATTTGTGTATTAGAAGAATTTAATTAAAGATTTTTGTCGATTGTGACGCGTCTTATGAATTGCTGTCCAAAAAATTATATATGGACTGTAAACTAAATAAAATTTCGAATATTTGCTATGAGCACTGATGATTGGCAATAGTTGAAACAGCAAATACAGAACACTTTTGTTATTGCCTTTTAATTGCTATTCTAACCCTTATAATATAATTAATAGTTCAATGAATTTATATTCGTTGAAATTGCAAAACGATCAATCACTCTAAAAGGAAGACTTGAAGAATTGTAAAATTCATAAGTTCGCCAGAGAAAGAAGAAAACGAAAGAAACATTTTATAGGTTATAAAAAACTGCTGATTCCAGATATTTAAATTTTTTTGCGTGATAAATATCTGAAACATTAGAATTTGACTGGTTTGTCTAAAGATTTTTCAATCAATCTCAATTAGTTAATTTAATTTAATTAATCTAATTTGGAATATATAATGTTTTTCGGTATATTTTATTAATAAACTAATTTGTCCAGTGTCTAACCCAATATCACAGTACAAATATAGTTTATACAACGATTTTTTTTGGTCAGCTCTTAAACGACTGGATCTGGTTCGTAGTCCGAGAGCTATCTGTTTCTAATTTGCACATAAAAAATGAAATTAAAAACGATCATATGTTAAACTAAAGTCAAGAGGAAACTATTTTAAAAGAGGAGAGTAAAAGTAAATTCCAAGTAGTGTTCGATTTAAATATATAGATGAAAAGGTATGTACTTATAATTTAAAAAGTATTGTAGTAATAATAGTATTACTTTAATATAATAATAGTAATATGTATCTTCTGTGTGTATTTTTTTAATAAAGCTATTCTAAACAGTTTTGTCCGTTAAGGAATTCACAAAATGTTGTAAACAAAACTCTAAATATTCATTAATCTGAAGTATTTATTTAATGTGCAGGTATGCCCACGTTTAATCTAAACTTTACAACACTTTTATTGATATACCCTTTTGCTATACCCGTCCTTCCCACCATAAATTTGCAATAAATTGTCTCAATGCGTGTGGCCTTAAGTAGTTATTCTTGTTCAAGATATAAAAAATATCCAGTCATGTCTGGACAAATAGTGTCCACCAAAGATGACTAAAAATAGTAAAAATCACAAAATTATTTTAATTCGTTTATTTTAGCATGCAAATTATATAGTGGCTTGGCACTGAAATGGAAGTCATTAAAAGCTTTTAAAATAAGGAAAATAATAAACTACATACACATATATAAAATATATAAATACTATAAGCTCACATCTTTTAAATTTTGTTATATTTTGTATAGAAGGCATTATTATGTGTGGTTTGTCATCAACTATTTACTAACACAAATAGTTGCTATCAACTGTTCAGATTTCCGGTCATGCCAATTATACATATGATATATTTATTTATCATAAAGTATTACTATATATTATACATATGTTATACACATTTTATATATATAATTGTTTATAAAATTCAATGAAGTTATTAGTGGTTTAATTTATCACTTATTGACAATAAGTTATTGTACTATAGGTTTGTTCAGACCCGTCTTAAGCAATTTGGCACTCATGTACAATTGACTGTATTGCTTTTCCATTAAATAAAAACCATACTCCACAGTTTTAACCATAGTTTTTGTTTGGTAGTACGAAATTTTTACTACTGATCAGCGATGGCAAACTTGTGGCACACGTGTCACTTACGGCACATACGAAAATTTTTGTTGCTCGCCCCAAAACTATTACCAGTATAGTCTAATGAGCTGTACGGCAGATATCTTCAAAACTATAAAAACCTTTTTTTGCTCTTCGACACAAGTTATTCCTATATATACTGCAACACAATGGGTTAATAGGCCTAAGTGTATCTCCTAGGAATCCTATGGACCTAACCTAACACAATTTATCGATATAGGAGAATTTATCGATTCTCACAAATTAAAACTGTTTTGTTCTTTGGATAATTCTAATTTCGAAAATATTCCAAAATTGAACCTTTTTTTCCTCATGAATACTAAAAATAAGTAAAAAATTAATACAAAAATAAATTTTTTATATCAAAGGATATAAAAAATTATATTATAGATATAGATAATAGATAAATTATATATAGATATTCCTGATATTCATTGTTTTCGATTAATTTTTGAAATGAGTTATCATCGCCTAGACATGAAAGATTGGTTAAGTACTAAGGACAATAAAAATCATTTCCTTTATATTATTTTATGAGATATTTATGATAAGAAGTTATAAGATATTTCATAAGAATACTCGAAACAGCTGTATGGTCAGCCAAAAATTCAATTAATTAAAATAATATAAAATGAATGTTTGTTGTTGTAGTTCACAGCTGTTTGAAAAACTACTTTATAAGAAGTTTAATTTAGTAATTACCAAGGTACGTGCTAAAAATAAAATTAATTCAATTTTTCCTAATATAAAAAAAAAATTTCTGACCATTTATTTCAATATTAAATCATTTAATATAATTTATTATTTTTATAATATTTATTACATTAAATAATTATTTATTATATTTATTTATTATTTTTTTTCTTTTATTTACTTATTGAAGGACTTTCTAATTCGTGTGGTCAAAAAGCTAAAGAACTACTATTTTTTGGGTTTTAAAATAAATAAAATAAAACAATTTTAAAATAAATTCCAATATTTGATGTGTAAGATTTTAATGTTAGTGTTTCATTAAGAAAAGAATATTCAATTAATCCTTAAATATGTGGAAAAAAGTATTTGACCCTCGATTCTAGAAATGCTACCCACCGCTGGTATAGATTAACCCTTAAAACGAATGACATCAATAAAAATTGTTGCTTGCACCCAAACGCAGTACCCATTATATTTAACCATAGATCGCGATTTGTTGTTTTAATTTGCAATTTAATTTACATTAGAAAATAAATTTATTTCTATTACATTTTTTGTTTTATTTATAAATATTAATTTGTTATAAAGTCAAACTATTCACAGTTGAAATTAAATGTGTGCGGGTTCGAGTAAATTGAGGTAAAGTAAATTGAATTTTCCTAGGGATTTTTTGCATTGCACTTATGTAAATAGTTATTTATTTATTTATTGCAATTATTTATTATTTTTGGTTAAAGTTTCCAAATTTATTTATTAAATGTCATAAAATTTTCGCAATATTAAGAGCTAATTTACCCTACTTGAAATTTTGGTAAATACTAACACTACTATTCGCCAGCTAGAAATTGCACAAAACCAGGCTCTCAAAGTACGATGGTACATTAGGACGAATGACATCTTCAGGGACTTTAAGATTGATCCCATCAAAAAATACATAAAGCATAGAGCCCTGAAATTATTTGCGAAAACTGACAGACTTACCAACACCGCGTTATCAAATCTCAGAATTGTTACAGGCTCCTCGGGGAGGTATGCAGATCTGAGATCCATTCTTGCCTAGTTTGATGAAGTGATAAACAATAATCCAGTCAAGACGTAAAGAGGGGTTTTAAAAATACCTCGAGTTAAGAAAGAGTGAGAGTGCTTAAGTGCACAGGCTCAAATAGTTTCAACATAATACAATACCAACATTCGCTGCCATATCGACATAATTTACTATTTCCCTCAATTTACCATCAATTTACTCGAACTCGCAAACGGTGAGTTTTACTCACATATGAAATTAGGGACGTGTGCGTGTTAGGCTAAGTTGCGTTCTAAATGAGGGAAATTCTAAGTTGTGCCGATAATGTAGTAATGTGTCGATACGTGTTGATAAATGGCTAAATGTGTGCAGTGCAAAAAATCCCAAAAATTCTCCCATTTGGCTTAGCATCAACTTAGCCTAACTTGCACACGTCCTAAATGTACTTAGTGTCGTAAAGTGGAGGCCCTGTGCTTCAGAAGAAGTTCAGGAAATTAGTAGTAGTAGTGTCGTAAAGTAGAGAGATTAAAAATTTATTTGAATGAAAAAAAGAATTTTTTAGTAACTGTTAAATATAAATTCAACAGTTAAATTTAATTAAAAATAAATTTATTGCCTCGTATAAATTTTAATTATTGTTGTTTTTAATTAAAATAAAATTTCAACGTGTTTTTTTAAGGTCACAAAAGTAATATTTTAGGTTTGGCACTTCATTTAAGTACTCGTTTTTCTATATAAATTGCTGTTATTTCCAAGATCTTAATTTTGATTAGAACATTCAAATAACTACGTTTGACGGGAAATCAACGAGTTGACATAATTCGAATTTATCTAATCTACGTTTCGCAAATTTATTGAATGAAGTAGTTCCAATAATAATTTTATACATTAATTTGACGTATTATCACTATATTGTTTTGTCATTATTATAA
>NC_051847.1:87445187-87460526 GCF_002237135.1 Teleopsis dalmanni | reverse complement strand
AAAAATATACAGCGCGCGAATTTTAAATGAGAATTTCCGAAAACTTTTCGGTCTTAATGTATATCTATTATTTTATATACGATGCATTATGTCCCCTATTTTTTAGTGCAGTGGAATACCTGCAAGTATTCCTACTCTGCGAACTTTTGTTGCATTCTTTGCATACCAAGTGGAGTAAAGGGTTGTACATAATAATCTAATATTTATTTCAGGATCCCGATACGAATAATACGGGTTATTATTCGTATCGGGATCCTGAAATAAATATTAGAGTATTATGTACAACGCTTTACTCCACTTCGTAGCCCTTTGAAAACTGGTAATGGACAGAACGGCGCTCTTTTAACCCAGCCTGGTAGTAAAACAGGATACATTACACTATTTTGAATAAGTCACGTTCTTAAGTTTGGAGTTTCCTCCTTCGAATTTTGTAGAAATGAAGAGAAAAAAAAAATAGTGGAACACTTCTGCATCTGTAGTGGAATAATATAGTGGAACACTTCCAGCTGTAGTTAGAAACAGGAGGAATATGATAGATAAACACATATATAGTTCTTTAACAGAAATATCCTGCGCTATGAATAAAATTGTGCTGCGTTTTGTAAGAGTGTCAACGTAGTGCCATTAAGACAACAGTTAAGATGGGTTTTTAAGTAATAGTAACACAACACAATCCACTGGCGACACCAAGCCACAGATCGGACTGGCTGTATAATCTAAGTACTCAACTAAGAAAGTAAGTAACTCAATAGACTCGTAGACACTAACAAAGTTAGTCAACTAACCCCACCACCACATAAGCCTAACCACAACTATTTTGAAATCGTTTTGTTGTTACAAATGATAATAAGATATTGATTAATTGACCGAATGATTAGTAAATTCGCATCAAGGACTACATATAACGATCTCCATCGTAATTGATTAAGCAAGTTTTAAATAATAATGGGAACAAATAAAAATTTATCAGCATAAGTACAGAAGGCTGTACTTATGCTCTAATATTCTACTACAATATAAGGTGCACTATCAGTCTTTATAACCATACATATTAATAGCATTTACACTAACAACAGCCACGGTTGCGCTACTGCTGGTACATCACGGTATTATTCATCATATTTGTATGACGTCAGTATTAAATTCTATCAAAAATCAAATTTGAAATAATTGGGATCATGTGCATTATTTCGGGTTAATATATTAATGTTCCTTTAAAATAGATTCGAACAGTTTCAAATAAAAAAGCAGTTTTTTGAAATAAAAACTTTATTCAAAGAACAAATAAGAAATGTTTAATTAGGAAGTAAGTTGTTTTAATTAAGAACTTTGGAAATTGAAAGCTTAATGAGATTAATTAGTAAATTATAATTAATTATGATTAATAAATATATATTTATTATGATATTTATTAACATTACAAATAACATTTATAAAATATGATTTTTTTTAAAAATACGTTAAATAATTTACATGATTTTGAAACAAAACTAAGATTTACTTATCATTTTTAGATAAAGATTTTAAAAACAAAATATTGCTAATATTGGTTGGGCCTAAATGCTTCCTTTTTTCCGCAATAATATTTCCAGCTAAAGAAAAAACTCGCTCTGATGCCGCGTTGCTGGCGGGAATTGATAATAACTTGAAAGCTAATTTAGCTAAATTTGGATAGTCTTCACTGTAACGTTCCCACCATTTAAAAACGTCAAAAACATTATCCATTTGGACTCTCAGCATTGCATAACGTTCGATTTCTTCCATTGGTGTTTCTTGGATCACAGATTCACCAATTAACTGCGGAAGAAAGTACTCCATTCCATTATCAATCGATTCATTAGTTTTATTTTGTGGAGTTAACTGCGAAGCTGATAAGGCAGCAGGTGGCGAAGTTGACTTCATCCGTTTGATAATTTCTTGCTCACAATATTCCTTGATAATTGACATGTCGCTCTGCTGCAAATGATTTGCTGGCGGATACAAAAACAGTGCCGCTTTATGAGTGATGCTTAAATTTGGCATCAAGTGTTCTTGTATGCCGTCAATTATTTTCTTTTTAAAGTTAGAAATTGCTGCTCCATCATTTTCATTTGGTTGACACAAACTTATTATCTTTTCTACAGATAGTATTACCAAGTTCATCGTAGGATAAGCAGATTCTTGTAATTTTTTTGATATAATATCAAAATCCGTGCAAAGAACAACCAAAGGTTTTATTAAAGATATGTCAATCTTATTAGTTATATTCAATTCTTCAGACTGCGGAAGAATTTCATTAATCTTCTGCCAGTTATTTTCTATTGACTTCAGCATTGCGAATTGAGAATACCATCCAGTTGGGCAATAAGTTTTTACAGATGTTTCCAACATATGCAGCAAATTTGCCTTTTTTAAGTATTTTACAAGAAGTTTGCAGCTTTCAATAGTATCTGTAAGTTCTGAAGTAGCATCAAAGGCAGAATTAACTATATTTGATATTAAGTGGTTAGCGCAATTTAATCTCTTATTATTTTGAAGCGCTTTTGTAACATTGCTGTCTCGATCAGTAACAAAAGTTATTGGTTCCAAGTCCCTCACGTCAAATTCATTAAACAGTGAGGACAATTTAGTGTAAACATTCAATCCACTCGAGTGCATGTGGTCCATCGATTTCATTCCAAGGACAATGTCCCGAATTTCGGAATCCTCTTTATAGTGTAACGTTGCGCATACGTAATTCCGCTTTACGAAATCGTCTGACCATAAATGAATAGTTGCTGATGCATCTCCGTCAGCGATTTTTTGTTTCATTTCCCTTTTGATGTCGTTTTTATTTTCCTCAGCTATTGTATTAATTAGTTGAGATATTGCCGTTGAGTCAGGCAATAAATAAGTCATATCAACATTTGCGCCATAATGTACACCAATGTTTATAAAAAATTTGATCATTTTTCGAAATTCATTTCCTTGTACCACACTAACTGGCACACAATTTTCAACGATCCATGCTGTGCAGGTCTTAACTGCTTTTTTCTTGTCCTTGTCCAATACTTTCCACTTTATACTTTTCGCCGGAAAAGTTGCTAAGTAGCAGTCGTGAAGAGTTAGATTCGACAGCTCTTCGTTGTATTTGAATAGATGTTTGCAGATGATGCAATATAAAAAATCTTCTAAAATAGAACCATCATCCTTCTTAATTTCTGCAAATACAGTCCACATCCTGTTGATTCCCTTCGGTTTATTGGATAAGGTGTAAACCCCAGCCTTTATTTTCTGGTACACTTGTTCGGAATCCTCTGAAGTGTTCATAATTGGTTTTCAGATTGTGTTTTATTCTTTTCACGGATTAATAATATTATTAATATATAATTTAATTTCAATCTTTCACCTAACAATTAATTAACAATTAATTAATTAATTTAACAATTAATAAAATTTCAAAAACTTCTTAATTTAACAGCTTAATTTAAAGACGTTTTAATAATTATTAATTAATTTTTCTTATGTTTATATTTAATAGTTAAGGCGACTTTACACATTGAAACCTTGTTATATTTTGTTATAATTGTGACTTTTGTCTTTTATTTTATATATAAATCACAGATCGATTACAGGTACCTATCTATCTTTCTTATCCTTATTTTTAGAAATATAAATATTTGTTTATATATGCAGAGCGTATTACAGAAATAGGTAAAATATTTCAAGGTTTAATCTATGGAGATTATTGTTAAACGATTTTAAGGATAATAATTCTTGGAATATGTATACCCTGTAATACATATTTATGCTTTATTTTGATTAGTATAAACCATAATTATACTGAAAAACAAAATTGAAATAGATAATTAGTTGATTTGAAGTAATTAGTTCTTAAAATCACATCAGTTTTTAAAGGATGTGATTTTTAGTGAGTTTTTAAATGAATGATTTAAAATAAACGAATATAAACGGAATAAACAAATTTATTCGATTGTGACAAACAAAAATATTGTGTGAATCCAATATAAGACTGTATTGATTGTTATTTTTGAATACTATTTTATTCACTATGTTTCAGCGAGACTTAAAATTAATTTTAAAACTGATTTACTTTTGAGAGCGTTTGCGCACAAGAATTAAGAGTACATTTAAGGTCGCTGTCATTAAGTCAGCTGTTAAGCGGTAAACAAAAATGTTGATTTTAATATTTTAAAAATGAACGGAGTAAAACTACAAATTGTTTTATATTTATTGCAAAAGAAAGATGTTGTACCAAAAATAGTAGAAGAATATAATAAAATAACAATGAAGATTTTAGGAATATCCCATATAAGATTTGCAAAATCACGAGAAATGCGATTACAACTCTTTAATTAAATGGCAATACTTCCGACTTCCATTTCTTGGCGAACTATTTCATGTTCTTTCTATATTTCTTGCCGTCTAACAGTTTTACTATTTCTTTTTTCTCATATATTTTAATTAAATACTCTTTCTCTTTTTTCATCGAATTTTTTTTTATTATTTCCCTTTTTTTATCCATATATTTTGTCAACAGTGTTATTTGTGCTAAAATTCAAACACCTAATGACAGTCAACAGTTGACAATTCAAACCTTAAACTGCTTTTGAGGTGTTTACGCAACGCTTATAACTTTAGTTTGTTTACGCGATCTTAAAATCGATTTTAAGAGTCTTAAAACTACTTTTAAGTTGTTTAAAATATTACAATTTTTCTAAATATTTCAATTAATTTATCAATTTTATTGACGCATCTATCATATTTTGAGTTTCTGTGCTTTAAGAAGTAAATTTATCAATTTTTTGTTTATTTATATCGGAAAAATATTTTTATATTCAATAAAACTATTAAAATTTATATTAGTAAAATAAGACCTATGAATTAGTTATCTGAATACAATAATTAATATTAAAAGTTCTGCTAAAATTTTTTTATTTAATGAAATGAGTTCAAACAACAAAAGCCTTTCAGAGGCTTTCAGAGCAGAAAAAAAATAACATTAACTCTGGTGAAAGAAATTGGCAGCACTTTTAAAATATGTTGAATGCTTTTGTTTGACATATGCTTTTTGTTGTGGTTTGTACAATGTGATATGATACGAATGACTTGAATTTTAAAATATATTTTCAGTGAACATTTGACATAGACTGATTTTTTTTGGCCGAATTAAAATTTTAGTCTTAAATTTTTTTTGCGAGTAAAATCTAATACGGCGTTTACATTGGCCGAAAATGGCTCATTTTGGTCAAAAATCGAAAATGAGTATCGAATGGCTCATTCTTACATATAAAATTTCAAGCTCAAAAATGAGTAATTTTCTCACATTCTGTATGAATGACGTTCGAATGCATTCCACATACGTTCCAAATGCAAAGGAATCCATTGAACATACCCTAAATGAAAGCTCTTCATGGCATTTTGACTGTTTGAAAAAGCTGTTTTTAACATATTTACAAAAAAAGGTAAACAAATGTTTGGTGGTTGCATTTTCTTGAAAACGATGCACTGCTTTTTAGAACTTTTAATTCCCAAAAAGTAATTAATCGAAGTTAAAAATATGTTTTAAGTTTCTAATGTAAGATTTGAAGGCATATTTAACCTTCATGCAACATTTTTTTGGCACAGGCCAAAAATCAAATCAACATGCAAGTTGAAAAATCAGCTGTTGAAATGAGAACAAATGAAATAGAACGAATGTAAACACTTTCAAATGGCTCATTCAAAATGAGCCATTTTCGGCCAATGTAAACGCCGTATAACTCAGATTTTAAGAGCATTGTTGTTGCTTCACATGTTTTCTTTCGTAAGTTCCGAGTATTGTTTTGCTACTTTGGAAGAAAGAAATACGGCTTAAGTAAATAAAAACGCTTAATTTTTAAATGTTTCTATTGGGCCTATTTACACTATCATGAACGTGAGATGAACTTGACAACATCTTGAACTGACAGTTCAGTTTACACTATCATGAACTGTCATGAAGCATGCAATTTTGTTTTGTTCTGTGTTAACGTATAAAATGCTTGTGTGTAGTAGTGCATAGCACAGAAAACATTCAGCATTAAATTACTTAAAAGGTATGCGGAGCTTCAACAATGGATCTGAATAAAGAATTTTGTTTTCGTGATTCAACATAAAAATCACTAAACTCATAAACACTAAAACATAACATTGTATGTATGCATTTCGTGCTGAAAAAAGAAGCATATTTCATTGCTTAAAATTTATGAACTAACATCACACTCTTTTCCCCCCTCATCTATCGGAAACCAGTTTTCAAATTCATGTTCATGTGTAGGCCCATTTACTTTAAAATTTATATCTTGTATCTCCTAATGTTTTCATATGAATACACTGTGTAGTAAATAAAATAGTTTACACAAAACAGTACAAATATAATAAACACAGCAACCCTGTCCAAGTACTATTTCTATTAGCCGAAAGCACGTAACTGCAGTACGTGTAACTACTGTCATATGCAGTAAACGATTCATTGTATTGCCACAACACTTATTAAAGTTTACGTTTGTTGTTTTGAAGAAAACTGTTTAATATAAATTTAAAAAATTCTCTTTGAATAACGACAAAAACTTGAAAATCATTAAGTGAGAAGATAATGTTAAAACAAAAATATAATAATTAGTGTTAAGTAATAGAATCTTAAGTGTTTTTCCTTTCACTTTTCCTATGCTTAATACAAAGAAATTTCCTGAAATTATATGACTTTTTTTAACAACATACTTTTATTTCTGCTTTTTTCATAACTCATTTGTTTTTAAAAAATTATACCCCCTACTCCCTCGCATGATCGGTAAAATCCACTATCCTTTCACTTTCAAGCTTTCATTTTCGTATTTATGTATACATATTAATGCCTGCAAGTGCACAGATATGTGTGATTGTTTGTGTGTGCATTGTTTTTTTTTTAACTTTGCATTGATTTCCCCCAATTGGGCGCTAAAAATATAACAATATTCAGCATATAAAAAATGATATTGTCGACAAACAAAAACGTTACATAAACAAAACGAAAACAACAAAAAAAGAAAAATGCAAAAAATATAACAAAATATTTAAGTTTATTTTTTAATAACTCAAATGCGTTTAATTTTTGTTTGTGCATTTCGTTGAAGTGTAGCTAGCAGTGCTTTTGGTAAACGCAATTTCCCAGCGGTTGTTATTATTTAGTTGGTTTGTTTTTGCAGTTGACTTATTTCACTGCAAGTGCAATTTAATTAAGTTTTGTCCAAGTGATAAAAAAAGTCATAAAAAATATAGAATTTTAGTTTATCAATGTGAATAATAAATAGATAAGTGCAGACGACATACACAACGCCAGCGTTACCTGGAGGATGAGTGCGGGTTGGCTATTGTGTATAAAGTTTACGTTTTAAACCAGACTAAACACTTCGTGGTGAGTAAGGACAGTTCACCGTGTGTCAGTGTGTTGAATAAATTTAAAGTGGATTATAAAGCTATTACAACACCGTACGAAAACTCGTTTTAGTGAATTTTAAAATATTTTTAAATTTGCCTATTGCGGTATTGGTAAAAACAAAATTGTGTAAGGAAAACAGTAATTAATCTAGTTTTAATGCATAATTGTGTTAAATTTCAAACTTTCAATTTTATATATTACATTTTGAACTATTTGAATAAAAAAGCTTATTGCTGATAAATAAAATTATTTAAAGTGCTGTAGTGAATTAAAAATATTTTGATTGAACTTTGTGGTGAGAAAATATTTTTGAAGATAGTTTAAATGAAGATAACTACGTAAAACGTGCTCTATGTTTATTTAACAATAAAAAAAAAATAATTCTAAAACGTTTGTTTGTTATCGCATTTAGACTTAGTTTACTTGGTCGTTATCTACATATTTCTTCAAACTGATTTATTTTAATTTCAGAATAATAGTTTTAATTATGAGCTGCAAAAAACAAGAGTAGTTTAAATTAAAAACAAAAGTGTCCTAAGAAAAATTATCTAAAATCATTTGTGGTGAATAAAGTATTGTAAATTAGTTAATTAACCAAATAGTTGAAACGTCATGATATCATATTCGTATACTTTTCTGTTAGTATTGCAAAGTATTGTAAATTAGTTAATTAACCAAATAGTTGTAACGTCATGATATCATATTCGTATACTTTTCTGTTAAAAAATATTTTTGTGCTTACGTTCTTCGTTACAATTTCATTGAATTGCATTGAAAGCAACAACAATTGACCTCCAAAACTACCCAATATGAAATAATTAAATTTTGTAATTAAAATTACAAACAAAAATATCGTTGCTTTATGTGTACTCTGTCATAACTTATCATTTTTTCTGCGTTCTTCTACTAACATATTAGCCGAACTCATATTAGCCAGCTTTAACTGACTAACATTTAGCCTTCTTCCAACTAACATTTTGGGATTTAACTCTATAAGTCTAATACTACGTTTACATTGTTAGATTTAGAGAAAGAGATTAAGTTAATCTGTAATTTCATTTTCCATCTTTTACATTATACATTGGAGATTAATTTTGGCGTTTAACAAATTTCTGTAAATAAAACATTTAATAGTAACTTTGTACAAAAAAATTATAAAATAAATTTAATAAATAGTTTTATAACAATAATTTAATAAATTTTAGTTACATTTCTGCACAAAACTATTATTAAATAAATTTAATAAAATCTTCACTCACTTCAGCATTTTCTAATTTTCAATGTTTATTTTGAATAAATTTTGTCATTTATCTTCCAATTATTCTAAGATCGTCGAAAAATATACGATATTAAGACATTTGCAGAGCTGCACAAAAAAATCACAATTTCTAAGGAGATTAAAAATTAATCTCAACCAGAACGACATAAACTTTTGTATGAGAAATCTGTAATTAAACAACGACATACTTTAACCTGGATTATTGCTTTAATGTACTGTTAATCTCACAATGTAAACGCCGTATAACGTAGTATAAATTTATTTACATAAATTTATCAAACACACGTAATAAAACATAACAAGATAAACGTTTAAATTCATCTCGAATGTATAATATAAACGGTGTAGATAAAAAATTCAGATTAACTTAACCTCGTTCTTCTAATCTCACAATGTAAACGTAGTATTAAATGTATTTGAAAACATTTTCATGGATTATATAGCAGGCATTGACATGTTTCCATGTCTGTATTATTTAAAGTATAAATTTAACTTATTTAAAGTATTTTTCATTTATAAAAATTTTTATTATTTATTAAAAAAATCGAAGTATTACATTGAAATAAATTTTAGATCATATGTAAGTGCAAAAAATAAATAAATGATATGATTTCTTAGCCTAGTTAAAGCCTAGTGTGGGGTAGTGATAAGCCCCCCCAGCCATTATAGAGTAAAAGTGCGTAATAGCACTAACTCAAGAACAAGAAGAAGAAGAAGTGCAAACTTATAAACATAAATACTTTAATAATTAAATTTGATTTAATTGAATTAAATTTAATTTTGCATTTGTGGTGACTTATAATTGTTGTGCCAAAAAATAAGGCAGTAACAAAATCACCTTATAAATTGTTTTATCCATTTGCCCAGTATAAACATTTTGTTTTGATTTTTGCATTTCAATGCATTTTTGCAGAAAAGATGTTCTTTAAATAATTTAATAGTAATAATAATTACAAATAATTTGTAATATTTAACAAATCCAATATTTTAATTTCATCAATTCTCAACAATATTGCATCAGCGTGGGGTTTTCTTTTTTTTTTTTTGGCTTCCCGAGAGTATAAATACCGGAGCCAGAAGCGACTCGTCTCACTTCTCGAATTTCACAAACATGAGCGCAAGCAATAAACTAAATCATAAAATTAAAAAAATTGGCAGCCGTCTGAAAAAAAGTAACAGTGCCTTTTTTATTACATTTAATACAATAAACATTAATTTCTTCTTAAAAATAAGAAATAAAAACTAATTTTTCTTTGCCTGCAGAATAAAAAGCAGTGGAGGTGGTGGATATGAATTTGTGCATTTCCATTGAAGATCAAAAATTCTTTAAGCGAAAATAAAAAGAGCATCAGCAAATATGAGTAACGAAGGGGCATTAGGTTCACCAAATGGGTTCATGGCACCCAACGCTATGTTTGAGGATATGCATAGTCCAAAGACAGATTATTCAAGCATACGTGGAAAAGTAGTGCTCGTTAGTCCCACAGAGGAGCAATACGAGTTGCTAAAGAAACGTTTGGAGGAGCGCACATTTGACAGTGGTGGAGAAACTATATATGAAATTGGTGTAGGAGAAGGTGACAACACTATGGCTTTATGATGAAACACTCTGTTATATGTGTATGTGTATGTTTGAAATTTTCAGATGGCAGTGACAGTGGTCTCGTTGAGGATGAATACCAAGCCTCCGTTGCCACACTGCAATCACTTGCCACCACAATTGACGCTGATATGGTACTTCTGAGACAGCGTAAAGGTGAAATGGGCATCACAGGGCAGTACCTAATAAGGAAACGTGTCGACACATCTGATTTTATGGAAATACGGTAAAATATTCATAACGAATTTTATAGTAAAATAAAATTATTAATAAAATATTTGCAGTGTTGCAGTTGTTGGTAATGTAGACGCAGGCAAATCTACTCTGTTGGGTGTACTTACACATGGGGAATTAGACAATGGCCGCGGACATGCAAGACAGAGGCTTTTTAGGCATAAACACGAAATGGAAAGTGGGCGTACTAGTTCTGTTGGAAATGATATCTTGGGTGAGAGAGCAATACATTTCTTTACATAATTATTTTATAGATTTCTTAACATACGAGTACACAAGTGTTCACTTATAGGAAAAGATAAAGGTTCGAAGAGATGCTCATTCTGTATATTCAAATGAAGCATACTTTAAGATATGAACCCTGTTATAAATTGAGGGGTTTTCTTTTAAAATTTTACCCTGGAACCATCTATTTCGGTTTAAATATAAGACGGAAGCTTTTTGTTTTTCTTAAAACAAGAAAACGCTTAAGGTTTTGGTCTTTTAAAAATATATATTTTATAGATCTTGCAGAAAATACAAATTTCATGAAATATTTCATCACAATAAGCCAATCATTACGCATTATAAAAATCGCATATTAAATTTAAATTCTTTGATAGTGTGGTAGCAGTGACACTTTCTAGAACGTAGTCTAATCATAAAAAATTTCCAATTTATTCTATCATTCGTTATAGATCTGCGTTTACTGAAAGTTTTACTCGAGTCTCTGTTGATTGTCCTTCTTCATGTAGTTTTTGGTCGACCACGATCTCTTTTTTCCTTGTGAATTCCATTCTAGAACGGAATGTGCGATTTCGCTGAAGGGTTTGCGTAAAGTGTGATTCAACCAAATGGAGTTTTTTTTAACATATATAAGACCTAGAAATAATTCTATCGTATTTTTAAAAAGTTTATGTGCTCTATCAAAATGAACCAGATTTCGAAATTGTAAAAGGGACTTCAAAAGATTTTAAACAATTTTATGACTATGTTATTGAAATTCTCTTGATGAATAAATCTTTTTCCCCAGAATATATTTCAACAGAATAAATCATCGTTTTCCAACCAGTGAAACAGATCTCCATTATAACTAGATTACACAATTTAATGTCTTTCTGTATGAGTCTAATATGACTCATCTTTAGTAGCACTAATACTCTGAAACTTGTATAAATAAAAGAACACACAGGTGCAGTATCCTCTTTGAGACCACGGTTGCACTGTAACAAAGCTCTCAATAGGCCTAAGCCTAATATCTTGTAAGAAAAACTATACATTCCACGTGCAACAAGAAATGTTCTAGATCAATTGAGATTAGGATACAGACATGTGCTTAACAGTTACTTACTCATAAACATGTTAGTTACCAACATTATTTCAACTCTAAATATCTCTTAATAAATAAATAACTCTAAATATGACGAAGTTGTTCATTTGTTTTGATGTCTTGTGTCTAATCCACATTTGGATCCGCCCCATTGAAGTGGTTAGGTTTATCAGCATTCATTAGCTTGACTTCAATTATTATCTCACATATCTCCAAAATAATTTTTATTCCATCGCTATGATCGTCTCTTAAAAGCATCTTTAAAAAAATATTCCTCCTCATACTCTCTGTCATTCTTTCTGTGCGGTCTATAGACGACGAAGTCATTGCTCAAGTGCAATTAGCATCCAAAAATATGCACCACAATATATATTTGCACGGTCTATGAGGTAGGGTTTTTTTATCTTAATACATGACTAGAATATATTTTGATCTGAATGTGTATATTTGTGTACCCAAATATTTTCATGGGGGAAAACATCGTGGGCATGATTCGATAAATATGAAAATGATTATGGAGCTAAGACAGTTACAAAGCTCCCTTTTGTCAAATCTCTATAACATTCCCCAATTCTATAACATATAATTCAGATGAAATCTCTGTGAATAACAGTTTTTCCAAGTTAAAAATAAGAACCTATGTATGTAATAAAGAAGTAGTGGTTCCAGTTGAAAAATGGCAGATGGTTAGAAAAGAAGTTACACATTCTCTTATACCATATTTTAATTTATTCCATTTCCCACGAATCATTCCATCACATATCCTCCCATCATTTTGTGATAGAACCTGTATATTCGCTGCTTGTCTAACTTTTTGAAAATTAATAGACCAATATTTGAGGGTCTTACAAATGCTAATTTCCAGTAGCTAGCCACCGGAGGGCATGACTTTGTAACTATGATATGGTCACGAGTCCGTGATAATGGCAAAGCTTCAGAAGCTGACGTTTTGAGCACAAAGAAAAATATGCAAAATAGTTCTTTCAAAATAATAGATAATAATATAAGTGTAAAAAACAGAAAACCTAAAATTTTGGTATACATTATTTCCAGGATTTGACAGTATTGGTAATGTGGTCAATAAACCAGATCATGGTACACTCGATTGGGTCAAGATTTGTGAAAAATCAGCTAAAGTTATAACATTCATTGATTTAGCCGGACATGAACGCTACTTGAAAACAACAGTTTTTGGCATGACTGGTCATGCCCCAGATTTTGGAATGCTAATGGTAAGAAAATTGATAAGGCAATATTAAACATGGAACCAAATATTAAAAATGTATAACTTACAGATTGGCGCAAATGCAGGCATTGTTGGCATGACTAAAGAGCATCTTGGTTTAGCGCTAGCATTATCTGTACCAGTTTTTGTTGTTGTCACAAAAATAGACATGTGTCCTCCAAACGTGCTCCAAGACAATCTTAAATTATTGTTTAAAATTCTGAAATCCCAAGGTTGTCGCAAAGTACCAGTTATGGTCAAAACACCTGATGAGGTTGTGCTAAGTGCAACCAATTTTGTTTCTGAACGATTATGTCCAATATTTCAAGTTTCCAATGTTACCGGAGAGAATTTAAATCTACTCAAAATGTTCTTGAATCTGCTAACAGCACGTATGTCTGGGCAAGGCGATCAACCAGCTGAATTTCAAATTGACGATACATACTCAGTACCAGGTGTGGGCACTGTTGTATCGGGTACTTGCCTACAGGGTTTGATAAAGCTTAATGATATACTGATGTTGGGTCCAGACCCTTTAGGCAACTTTACACCCATAGCTGTGAAAAGTATACATCGGAAACGTATGAATGTAAAAGAGGTACGTGGCGGCCAGACTGCAAGTTTTGCGCTCAAGAAAATTAAACGATCTCAAATTCGTAAAGGAATGGTAAGCCAATAGCTTACAATATTGAAATTTTTATACATTATTATATTTTATTTTAGGTTATGGTTAGTCCAGAGCTTAAGCCACAAGCTTGCTGGGAGTTCGAGGGTGAAATTCTCGTACTTCACCACCCCACAACTATATCATCACGCTACCAAGCTATGGTGCACTGTGGCAGTATACGTCAAACTGCTTCCATTGTTAATATGTCTAAAGAATGTTTGAGAACTGGTGATAAAGCACACGTCAAATTTAGGTTCATCAAACATCCAGAATATATTCGTCCTGGGCAACGTATGGTATTCCGTGAAGGCCGTACGAAAGCTGTTGGTAATGTCCTCAAACCAATCACAAACTCCGTTGCTATACATCACCGAGCTAAACCTAACAAAATGCAATCACGTGGCACTGGTCAAGGAAGTTCGCATTCACAAAATCAAAACCAAAGTCCAAATGTACAAGCGGCAACTGCAAAGCAAGTATCAACAACACCTGCCGAGGGAGTCTTAGAAGCTAGCGTTGATAAACGTGACAATCGTTCTGGCAAACGTACAAAACGTAATTATTCACATAACACCAATGGTGCGGCAGGAAATACAAGTACGGCAAATCCAGCTGGTGCCGCTGGAAACATAAAGAATGACCAACCACAAGCAAACAGTTCACATATCAGCAAAGCGCAGTGAATTCGCTTTTAAGTAATTGACAAAAGTAAAGTAAAGAAAAGTAATATTTTTGGACGAATAGGCATAGGCATTAAATATTAATTTCAATAAATTATATGATCTATGTGTGTTTAATTTCTTTCCTACATAAAAGACTATGTAATACATGTAAAAATTTGATTTAATAAATTTTAATTTTACTAATGCAAGACGCTGCCGCAAATTTTATTTTAGGTTCGCTGCCACTTGAGATTTTAATAAAAATTATAAAAGAAAAATTCTTCAAACAATTAAAATCTTTATACAATGGCCCTTTTTATACAATAGCGTCTCCTTTCTTCAACTGAGGTCAAGATAAAACAATATGCTATTTGGTTACTAGTCACGCAATAAATACGTCCATTGCTAATGTGTGTTCAAAGTGCATCTCTACTCGACAGGACATCGCTTTGCTATTTTCATACTTAAATGTGCACTCAAATTTGTTAACTTCTCCCAGTGTGGTATAGGACCTCAATGATACTTCTAAGTCTAACTTTATTTAATAATTCTCTATAGATCTGATTCCATGTATATCGTGCTTCAGCTAACCTACTTTTGAACTATCTTGTGTATTCCATACCAAAGCTTCTCTCGCCATGTAATTTCTCGGTTGTCTAAGCCTAACCACTTTCACTCTCTTATTTTTATTTCAATTTGTGCTGCTGTTCGAGTGTTTTGGTTCAGCAGACGTTCATTTGTTATTCTGGCCACCATATTTTAGACTTCTACGTAGGCTCCTGTTGACATTTGCATCTTTCTCTCTATATGTCTGGAGTGCTTCCATGTTTCACAGCCGTAGTACAAGATAGATTTGACATTTGTGTTAAACATTCGCAGTTTGGTCTACCTTCTGAGCTCAGTGGACCGCCATATTTTGTTAAGTGTACCAAATGCGGCATTCGCT